>NW_026266972.1:0-2500 GCF_025860055.1 Xyrauchen texanus
CCTTAAATGTAATCATTTAACAGAGGCTTAATAGAATCAGACTATATTAAGCATATTATTACTGTAATAAAATGTGTTCCCCTGGGCCTGGGCACACAAAAGTGTAATATGTTTCTCGTGGAAAGACCCCGATTGTGTGTGCAAAGTTTGGGAACGATCGCTCGTTCAGTAGCCAACACGGCGTGCCTAAAACGTGCTCCTTTCACAGAGGCTTTATATTGGCCCGACCATATTAAGCATATTTATACGGTAATAATAGGGGTTCCCTGGGGCGGACACACAAAAGTGTAATATGTTTCTCGTGGAAAGACCCCGATAGCGTGTGCAAAGTTTGGGAACGATCGCTGTTCAGTAGCCAACACGCCGGCCTAAAACGTGCTCCTTTCACAGAGGCTTTATATAGGCTCGACTATATTAAGCATATTTTGACTGTAATAAAACGGGTTCCCATGGGGCTGGGCACACAAAAGTGTAATATGTTTCTCGTGGGAAGAACCTGATTGTGTGTGCAAAGTTTGGGAACGATCGCTCGTTCGTAGCCAACGCGGCGGCCTTAAATGTAATCATTTAACAGAGGCTTAATAGAATCAGACTATATTAACCTGTTAACCTGCACCCCCACTCAGGGGCTCACAGCTGAAAATGACATACCTGAATTAAAATAAATATAGCTCCTGAGAACAGTGTACCACAGGCACAATTAAGGTCTCTTTGGAAAGAAGACACTTGGCACTCTACTAACAACAAATCAGAGTTGATAATGCTCAAACAAATAAAAAGTTATAAAAGTTGAAGTGCCTCATAAATAATGTGAACTTCAAAAAATGTTTTATTATTTCATGTACAAATATATAAAAATAGACCTGGAGGAATCCAATTACGTAAAGGATTGAAAGCCACAAGTCTCATCAGTTTATATTTCAAATTTGAGGAAGATATAATGAAAAATGGGGTTCCTGCAAGCTTTTTTCCAAGACTATGTCGGTTCCCTTTCTACCTCCCCCTGCCTGAGGCACATCCCCAGAAATGACATCCCCAAACTAAAATAATTGTAGTTACTGAACAATTTGCTCTACATGCACAATTTAGACATATTTAAAAAGAAGACACTTTGGAGTTTTGTTACCCAAATGTAAAAGTTGAAAAAACTTACACAGACAAAAATGTATAGAATTTAAAGTGTCTTGAAGATAATTTGTACTGCAAGTAACATTTCATTATTTTATGGAAAAATCAATGAAAACAAACCTGGATGAATCCAGTTAGGCAATTGATTGAAAGCCACAAGTCTCATCAGTTTATATTTCACATTTGAGGAAGATATTATGAAAAATGAGATTTCTGCAATATTTTTTCCAAGACTATGTCCAGGTAACAAGAAGCCTCCTTGGATACCTCAAAAAGCAACCTAATGATCAAATGTTATGAAGGGTACTGCAAGCTATTTTAGTCATATACACTATTCATACCGATAGTTGCCCATTCAACATTCAATGGCTGGTGATGGCCAGTGATACAGACAGCATTCATATGGATGGTCAGACATAGAACCAACAAACAATCACACTGATGGCCAGCCATCAGACAAGCCATTTGTTTTATATTTGGTCTTTTCAGACCACAATGCATTTACCATATAAATCAAATGGGAAAACAAACACACACACACACACACACACACACACACACACACACACACGCTCTCTCTCTCTCTCTCTCACACACACACACGTATAATGTGTGCATGTTACATAGCAACTCACCGATGTAAAATTGGACCATCTTTTCCGTCCTCAAGTATATCACCGTCGTCGCTGTATTCACTCCTCAATTTCGTCATCGCTGCTTCGAGTGATCTCAAATAAAACATCTTCAGCAGAAAAAACTTCTTTTGACGATCCATTTGATGAGATAATCCGTCCAGTAAGTAAGACGCGAAAACAGATGTTGACTGGGGAACCGTCTTTTTACTATGGCTCGTTTGTTGTCAAATGACGGGGTGTGGTCACAGCCTAATTCGTAGGTTAGAGTGGCTGATTCAAATAAATAAAAAACATCTTGTTCGCGAGGAATTTAAACTTCCCGGATATCGTTGGAATCGTGCACAGCTTGGCTACATTTTCTATCAGTCATATCATTTCAATTCTTTCATTGGCTTTCGTTGTAAAGACAAAACAATAGGATCAGCATATCATGACGCCAAAAAACTGACCGCAGTGTTTGGATATTTCGACCTATATATTGCCTATCTTTGTATTTGTGTGTGTGTGTGCGGTCTTAATTTGTACATTACACTCTAAGCAACACACCCATATAACGTTCGGCTACCGGAGTCTGTTATTATGCATAATTTTATTGCATAACCGACAAGTATGATACTTCACCCTGAAGAAACTTCGATGTAAACAAAGGAATAACCATCAATGTTACAACGTTATTGTTTCTTTGGACTAAAAATGCTCTATGGGATGTTATTCAGTGGACCCTCACCTTTCCATCC
>NW_026266972.1:10000-15133 GCF_025860055.1 Xyrauchen texanus
TATAGTCCGTCATGCCAAATAGAATCAAATGCTTTTTTGAAATCGACAAAGCATGCAAATATTTTCCCTTGTTTGGTCTGGTGTACGTGTTTATTGATTAGGGTGTGTAGGGTGTAAATGTGGTCCGTAGTTCTATATTTTGGAAGGAAGCCAATCTGACTCTTGCTCAGGACATTGTGTTCGTTAAGGAAGTTTACAATTCTATTATTTAAAATACTACTAAATAACTTCCCCAGATTACTGCTCACACAAATGCCTCTGAAATTATTCGGGTCCAGTTTGTCCCCACTCTTGTGAATTGGGGTAATAAGTCCTTGGCTCCAGATGTCAGGGAAACAGCCCGAACTAAGTACAAGGTTGAATAATTTGAGCACGGCCGTCTGCAGGTCAGGTGTGCTGTGTTTCAGCATTTCACCGAAGATGTTGTCAGCACCACAAGATTTTTTTGCATTTTTGGTTTTTCAGTTTTTGGATTAATTCATCATGTGTGATTGGAAAGTCCAGTGGATTCTGGTTATTTTTTATTGTGTTTTCATATATTTGTAGTTTTTGTTTGACCTGATTATAATTCTCATTTAGTTGTTTTGGTGGGATTTCTTTATATAAGTTTTCAAAATGTTTTTTCCAGATTTCTCCATTTTGGATTGGCAAATCTTGTTGTTTTGTTGTGCTCAAATTATTCCACAAATCCCAGAACTGATTTTGATTTATTGATTGTTCAATTTCGTGTAAGCTTTTGGTTAGATGGTGATGCTTTTTTACTCGAATTGTTTGTTTGTATTGTTGTAATTTGGAACAGTAGTCAATTCTTATGTCTGTATTGTTTGGTTCATTATGTTTCTGATTTGATAATTTTCTGAGTTGTTTTCTTAATGTTTTGCAGTCTGTGTCAAACCACTTTTCCGTTTTGGTTGTTTTTTTAGGATGTTTTTTGCCTTTCTTTTTCAACTCAGTTTTACAGGCTGCTTTTTTAAATATATTAATGATTTCATTTGTAGCCAAATTTACACCATCCTTGTTTATTCCAAATAGTTTGTGCATAAATGTAGTGATTAGGTTTTTCAGTTCTTCAGAATGGAGGGCCTGGATATATTTGTCTGAGCTGTCTGGAGTCCATCTGTATCTCTGCTGGACTGGATACATTTGACAGTTCTCCATTCTTCTACGTTTTGCTGTGTGGTGTCTTTTAATATATATATTAGTTTGGTTATGGTCAGAAAGCGGAGTTTGCTGTCTGACAGTGAATGCACTGAAGGAGGAGGGGTCCATGTCAGTGATGGCATAGTCAACTACACTAGCTCCAAGACCTGAATAACACGTGAACCTCCCTAATGAGTCCCTCTGATCCTGCCATTAAGTATGTACAGGCCTGAGGCTTGGCAGAGGTGCACTAATTCTGTACCATTTTTATTTACAGTATGGTCGAGATTGTTCCGTGCTGGGAGGTTTTTCGTGAGGCTCAGGGGCTCTGGCCAAACACATGTTTATTGCCCTTTGGGTCAATATTATCCAGTTCAGTTCCAGTTCTTGCATTAAAGTCTCCACACAGCAGCACATTTCCTGGGCCTGGAAACGGCTGATCTCTGTGTGGATGTTGTTCAGATATTCCTCATCATGGTAAGGGATTCTGCTGGAGGATTGTAGATGGCACAGAGATATGTGTCTGTGGTACCAATGCCAATTTCATTGTTTAATTTTAGCCAACAGTGGAATTTTCCTAGTGTAATGGTAGAGATGTGTTTGGCCAGATCCTCCTGTACCACACCAAAATCCCTCCCGAGTCTCGACCGCGATGGACTGTACTTAATTTAACCGAGGGCACAATTATTTCATAGTAGCCTGAGGGACAGTGGGTAAGCACATCTTGTCGACACCAGGTCTCAGTGAGAACAATAATGTCCACATCTGTGATATTTTTTACAAATTCTGGGTCTGTGCTTTTAAAGCCAAATGTGGAAGAATGAAGACCCTGAATGTTCCAACAACTTATTAGTAATGAACGCATTGACATTAATAAAGATAAACCTATTTGGTAAGACAGAGAAAAACATGTACAATATATTGCATATATAAACACATACATGGCAAACAATTTACATTAGTGAATTATTGTTATTATTTATTTATTTCATATTGCTGAGTGAGTGTGTGTGAGTGAGTGAGTGTGTGTGTGAATGTGTGTGTCTGTGTGAGAGTGAATGTGTGAGTGTGAGTCTGTGTGAGTGAATGAGTGTGTGTGTGTCTGTGTGAGAGTGAATGTGTGAATGAGTGAGTGTGTGTGTGAATTTGTGTGTGTCTGTGTGAGAGTGAATGTGTGAGTGAGTGAGTGTGTGTCTGTGTGAGAGTGAATGTGTGAGTGAGTGAGTGAATGAGTGAGTGAGTGTGTGTGTGTGAATGTGTGTGTGTGTCTGTGTGAGAGTGAATGTGTGAGTGAGTGTGTATGTGTGTGTGTCTCTGTGAGTGAATGTGTCTGTGTGAGAGTGAATGTGTGAGTGTGTAAATGTGTGTGTGTCTGTGTGAGTGAGTGTGTGTGTGTGTGTGTGTGTGTCTGTGTGAGAGTGAAAGTGTGAGTGTCTGTGTGAGAGTGAATGTGTGAGTGTGAGTCTGTGTGAGAGTGAATGTGTGAGTGAGTGTGTATGTGTGTGTGTGTCTCTGTGAGTGAATGTGTCTGTGTGAGAGTGAATGTGTGAGTGTGTAAATGTGTGTGTGTCTGTGTGAGTGAGTGTGTGTGTGTGTGTGTGTGTGTGTCTGTGTGAGAGTGAAAGTGTGAGTGTCTGTGTGAGAGTGAATGTGTGAGTGTGAGTCTGTGTGAGAGTGAATGTGTGAGTGAGTGTGTATGTGTGTGTGTCTCTGTGAGTGAATGTGTCTGTGTGAGAGTGAATGTGTGAGTGTGTAAATGTGTGTGTGTCTGTGTGAGTGAGTGTGTGTGTGTGTGTGTGTCTGTGTGAGAGTGAAAGTGTGAGTGTCTGTGTGAGAGTGAATGTGTGAGTGTGAGTCTGTGTGAGAGTGAATGTGTGAGTGTGTAAGTGTGTGTGCATGTGTTTGAATAGTGTTCTTATCTCTGTAACAGCTGGTTGCACAGTGTTTGTAGCATCTCTTTAATGTGCCCCAGCTCGCTGGTTGTCGTGAGTGTGGGTGTGGCAGGGGGCCGGGCCACAGCTTCAGCATAGCTCTGTGCTCTCTGCTGTGGGGGTCTCTCCTGGTTTGGGGCAGTTTTTGTTTCCTTTTCCTTGTAGGGGTTGATGACCAGCAGGTGGATGTGGGGCAGGTATGTGTGGGTTTACAGGTGTGTAGGGAGCCTCAGGTAGGTGTGTTGGGGGTATTGGACGACGTAAGTTGCTGTCTCTCCTCACCGGGGTCAAAGGGCATATCTGGGCATGTAGGGGTGGATGGGCGGTAGTGTCCTGGTGTCGATTGGAAAGGGGCTCAGTGATGTTGGATTGCGGCCCAGGGCAGCATCCTTTAGGTTTTGCAAAAACACGACTCCGTCTTTGTGTAGGTGAATTCCATCATAGAGGTGGTGGAGGCCTATATGGTGGTGGTGGGCCAGATGCACATTAGGGAGCGTGGAACATCCTCGTGTGATTTCAGCATTGATGTTGTTGATGACATGAGGTGGTGTGTCACGTCGCGGCAGGAGTGTGGAGATCACAATACTGGTCTCTGGGAACTTTTGCTGGTGATTTCTGCGACTTTCTTCACAGCATCAGCAGTATGGTTGCGCAGTGTGTGAAGGTCATTAGTCCCCGTGTGAATAATCACACATGAGGGGTTTCCAGAGAAGTCTCTAAGGAGCTGGTGGGCGTGGCCTGTTGTGCTGCATCGTTTCAGCTGAAACTTTATGATGTGGGAAGAGCTTCTGTGGGTCCAGGAACTTCCCATTAGAGTCCATCAGAATGAAAACATCTGGACCAGGATCTGATGGGTTACAGTGAGGAGGCTGGGGTGATGAGGCCTGTGTTTTCACTGGTGTCTGTGTGTTAGATGCAGACTGTGTGTCTCGCGTAAGTGTTGTTTTTGGGGGTTACAGGCATTGTAGTGCTGCAGTGAGGTGTACTATCTCTGCTATTCTCCTGTTGATCTCTTAGCTCTTTCAACTTTCTGGTGAAGTTTTTTCATTACTCTCTGTGTATTCTGTTAATTTTTCAATCTGTGCACGGAGAGTGTGATTTTCTTCTTTTAGTTCTTTAAGAGCTGCTGTGAGATTAGTGATGGAGGTGTTGCTCTCTTTCTTCAGCTGCTGGAGTTCATCTTTGAGCTGTTGGATGCAGATGTTTGTGTTGTGTGTGTCTGACTGTCTGTTTTGAATGTGTTCTCTGAACTCAATAAAGTCCAGTTCCAGCAGGGCCAGACTGTCTCTCAGCTGACGCTCAGACGGTGATGGTGGGGTTTTTCTACACTCTCCTCCTCAGAGTCGGAGCAGTTTGCAGTGGTCTGGTCTCTCTCCTTATCTACTCTGACTTTCAACATAGTAAATATTTCCTCGAATGAGTTTAAGCTTGCCTCATTGCCTTGCAGAAGAATAGTGCCTTTAGTGTAGTAAGTAATGGTGAGAATGGGGTTATCTGTGTCCAGCATTTCATCTTCACATACAGTTAATCTCCACCTCTGCCAATTCCTTCTTTAAAAATATGCTTAAAATGATCACAGATGGCAGATTTCCATCCAGTAATCAGTGCAGTGTAAAAAATGAAATTATTTTTATTCTTTTCCCATTCAGTTGAATGTAGTCTGCATAAAGAATATCAGGATTTTCTTTCAGTGTTTTCTCTTTGTGCTTTTTCCTTGCCTGCACACTTTTACACTTCTCAGGGTAGATCACCTCCCTGCACTCTGATTGGCCTTTAGTCGTCATGGTGATCACTCTGGCAACTGTGCCAGAACTGCCAAACTGCCGTTTACTTTAGCTTTAGCCTTAGCTTACAACGATGGGATATTTTGATAGATATAGTTCAAATTTATAGTTTTATTGTTGTTGTATGCCAATTAAAGCTCACCTGTCTGTTTTTCATTTGGAGATCTCTGTTGTAGGATGTTTTTTTTTAGCAGTAGTCGATATAATTAGTCCTTTCAGGTTTTGGAGGGAAAATGCAGGTAGCTCATATAGTGATGTTCGGTAGCCAGATGCTAATC
>NW_026266973.1:0-79258 GCF_025860055.1 Xyrauchen texanus
AAAATGGCTGAAAGAGTGTTTATGTAAATGTCCAAATTTTAACAATATATACGTGTCAATAAATCAAATGTAATTTTGACTGATGGTTTTCAAACCTAACATGCTTAAAGATGACATCACTCTGAAGTACTGTGCAAAGAATGGCCATGCCAAAATTCCCATTTTCTGGTCAAAAATGTTCTAATTTGGTAAATTAATAGTACAGGCCAACAGGAATCCACAAACCAAGAATGACCGACATACGCCACTAGGGGCACTACAGGACAAGCCAAAATTCCCATTTTCTGGTCAAAAATGTTCTAATTCGGTTACAAGAATAGTACAGGCCAACAGGAATCCACAAACCAAGAATGACCGACATTAAGCCACTAGAGGGCACTACAGGACAAGCCAAAATTCCCATTTTCTGGTCAAAAATTTTCTAATTTGGTACTTTGATACTACAGGCCAACAGGAACCCACATACCAAGTGTGGCCCACATTAAGCCCTTAGAGAGCTACAGGCTACTCCAAAATTTAGTTTTCTGGTCAAAAGCGTTCTAATTTGGTACATTGATACTGCAGGTCAACAGGAACCCTCAAACCAAGAATGGCCAACATTAAGCCCTAGGGAGCACTACAGGCCATGCCGAAATTCCCATTTTCTGGTCAAAAATGTTCTAATTTGGTACATTAATAGTACAGGCCAAAGGAATCCACAAACCAAGAATGACCGACATTCACCACTAGGTGGAGCTAGAGGCCAAGCCGAAATTCCCATTTTCTGGTCAAAAAGTTATAATTTGGTACATTGATACTACAGGCCAACAGGAACCCACAAACCAAGTATGGCCCACATTAAGCCATTAGAGAGCTACAGGCCACTCCCAAAATTTAGTTTTCTGGTCAAAAATTTTCTAATATGGTACATTGATACTACTGGCCAACAGGAACCCACAAACAAAGAATGGCCAACATTAAGCCCCTAGGGAGCACTAGAGGCCACTTGAAATTCCCATTTTATGGTCAAAAATGTTCTAATTTGGTACATTGATACTACAGGTCAACAGGAACCCTCAAACCAAGAATGGCCAACATTCACCCCTAGGGAGCTACAGGTAATTCCCAAAAGTCCCATTTTCTGGTCAAATATTTTCTAATTATGTACATTGATACTACAGGCCAACAGGAACCCACAAACCAAGAATGACCCACATTTGCCCATAGGGGTGCTACAGGCCACGCCCCAAAAATATTTTCAAAGTGATACCATTTCCACGCCATTTAACCAATTCTTTTGAATCTTGGTGTACATGCCTCATTTCTCATTGGGAACAAAAACGCCTCAAGGATCCATAAGGTATGATGGATTTTCCTGTAGACTGAAAATGTTTAGTTTAGGATTCAGACAGAAATACATGTTTTTGGATTCATCCATTGAGAGGTTTAACCCCAACCCTCTACTGATCAATTTGAAATGATTTGCCATTTTGAGGAGGAATCCGCATTGCTGCTTGCAGCTATATTTATTATTATTATTATTATTCTTCTTCTCCTTGAGCCCCAATAGCTCAAAAGTCACTGGTCAAAAATTTTCTAAATTGGCACATTGATACTCCATGCCAGCTGGTACCCCCAAACCAAGAATGGCCCACATTCAGCCCATAGGTGGCGCTACAGGCCACGCCCAAAAAACAAAATTCAAAGTGATACAATTTCCGCCATTTGTCCAAATCTTCTGAAATTTGGTGTACATGCCTCATTCCTCATGGGGAACAAAAAGCCTCAAGAACCCATAACTTCCGCCATGATGGATTTTCCCGTACGTTGAAAATTTGCGAAAACCTACAAAACTCTTCTTCTCCTGAACCGTAGCTCAATTGACTTGAAATTTGGTACACATGTGTAGAATGGACATCCTTGAAAGCGTTACTTAGGAAAAATGAATACGATACAAAATGGCTGAAAGGAGTGTTTATGTAAATGTCAAATTTTAACAATATATACGTGTCAATAAATCAAATGTAATTTTGACTGATGGTTTTCAAACCTAACATGCTTAAAGATGACATCACTCTGAAGTACTGTGCAAAGAATGGCCATGCCAAAATTCCCATTTTCTGGTCAAAAATGTTCTAATTTGGTAAATTAATAGTACAGGCCAACAGGAATCCACAAACCAAGAATGACCGACATACGCCACTAGGGGCACTACAGGACAAGCCAAAATTCCCATTTTCTGGTCAAAAATGTTCTAATTCGGTTACAAGAATAGTACAGGCCAACAGGAATCCACAAACCAAGAATGACCGACATTAGCCACTAGGGAGCACTACAGGACAAGCCAAAATTCCCATTTTCTGGTCAAAAATTTTCTAATTTGGTACTTTGATACTACAGGCCAACAGGAACCCACATACCAAGTGTGGCCCACATTAAGCCCTTAGAGAGCTACAGGCTACTCAAAATTTAGTTTTCTGGTCAAAAGCGTTCTAATTTGGTACATTGATACTGCAGGTCAACAGGAACCCTCAAACCAAGAATGGCCAACATTAAGCCCTAGGGAGCACTACAGGCCATGCCGAAATTCCCATTTTCTGGTCAAAAATGTTCTAATTTGGTACATTAATAGTACAGGCCAAAGGAATCCACAAACCAAGAATGACCGACATTCACCACTAGGTGGCTAGAGGCCAAGCCGAAATTCCCATTTTCTGGTCAAAAAGTTATAATTTGGTACATTGATACTACAGGCCAACAGGAACCCACAAACCAAGTATGGCCCACATTAAGCCATTAGAGAGCTACAGGCCACTCCCAAAATTTCGTTTTCTGGTCAAAAATTTTCTAATATGGTACATTGATACTACTGGCCAACAGGAACCCACAAACAAAGAATGGCCAACATTAAGCCCTAGGGAGCACTAGAGGCCCTTGAAATTCCCATTTTATGGTCAAAAATGTTCTAATTTGGTACATTGATACTACAGGTCAACAGGAACCCTCAAACCAAGAATGGCCAACATTCACCCCTAGAGGAGCTACAGGTAATTCCCAAAAGTCCCATTTTCTGGTCAAATATTTTCTAATTATGTACATTGATACTACAGGCCAACAGGAACCCACAAACCAAGAATGACCCACATTTGCCCATAGGAGGCTACAGGCCACGCCCCAAAAATATTTTCAAAGTGATACCATTTCCACGCCATTTAACCAATTCTTTTGAATCTTGGTGTACATGCCTCATTTCTCATTGGGAACAAAAACGCCTCAAGGATCCATAAGGTATGATGGATTTTCCTGTAGACTGAAAATGTTTAGTTTAGGATTCAGACAGAAATACATGTTTTTGGATTCATCCATTGAGAGGTTTAACCCCAACCCTCTACTGATCAATTTGAAATGATTTGCCATTTTGAGGAGGAATCCGCATTGCTGCTTGCAGCTATATTTATTATTATTATTATTATTCTTCTCCTTGAGCCCCAATAGCTCAAAAAGTCACTGGTCAAAAATTTTCTAAATTGGCACATTGATACTCCATGCCATGGTACCCCCAAACCAAGAATGGCCCACATTCAGCCCATAGGTGGCGCTACAGGCCACGCCCAAAAAACAAAATTCAAAGTGATACAATTTCCGCCATTTGTCCAAATCTTCTGAAATTTGGTGTACATGCCTCATTCCTCATGGGGAACAAAAAGCCTCAAGAACCCATAACTTCGCCATGATGGATTTTCCCGTACGTTGAAAATTTCGAAAACCTACAAAACTCTTCTTCTCCTGAACCGTAGCTCCAATTGACTTGAAATTTGGTACACATGTGTAGAATGGACATCCTTGAAAGCGTTACTTAGGAAAAATGAATCACGATACAAAATGGCTGAAAGAGCGTGTTTATGTAAATGTCAAATTTTAACAATATATACGTGTCAATAAATCAAATGTAATTTTGACTGATGGTTTTCAAACCTAACATGCTTAAAGATGACATCACTCTGAAGTACTGTGCAAAGAATGGCCATGCCAAAATTCCCATTTTCTGGTCAAAAATGTTCTAATTTGGTAAATTAATAGTACAGGCCAACAGGAATCCACAAACCAAGAATGACCGACATCAGCCACTAGGGGCACTACAGGACAAGCCAAAATTCCCATTTTCTGGTCAAAAATGTTCTAATTCGGTACAAGAATAGTACAGGCCAACAGGAATCCACAAACCAAGAATGACCGACATTAAGCCACTAGGGAGCACTACAGGACAAGCCAAAATTCCCATTTTCTGGTCAAAAATTTTCTAATTTGGTACTTTGATACTACAGGCCAACAGGAACCCACATACCAAGTGTGGCCCACATTAAGCCCTTAGAGAGCTACAGGCTACTCAAAATTTAGTTTTCTGGTCAAAAGCGTTCTAATTTAGTACATTGATACTGCAGGTCAACAGGAACCCTCAAACCAAGAATGGCCAACATTAAGCCCTAG
The DNA here is from genome assembly GCF_025860055.1 of Xyrauchen texanus. Taxonomy (NCBI): domain Eukaryota; kingdom Metazoa; phylum Chordata; class Actinopteri; order Cypriniformes; family Catostomidae; genus Xyrauchen; species Xyrauchen texanus. Next base: position 4,468 of record NW_026266973.1, read on the forward strand.
GGAGCACTACAGGCCATGCCGAAATTCCCATTTTCTGGTCAAAAATGTTCTAATTTGGTACATTAATAGTACAGGCCAAAGGAATCCACAAACCAAGAATGACCGACATTCACCACTAGGTGAGCTAGAGGCCAAGCCGAAATTCCCATTTTCTGGTCAAAAAAGTTATAATTTGGTACATTGATACTACAGGCCAACAGGAACCCACAAACCAAGTATGGCCCACATTAGCCATTAGAGAGCTACAGGCCACTCCCAAAATTTCGTTTTCTGGTCAAAAATTTTCTAATATGGTACATTGATACTACTGGCCAACAGGAACCCACAAACAAAGAATGGCCAACATTAAGCCCTAGGGAGCACTAGAGACTACCTTGAAATTCCCATTTTATGGTCAAAAATGTTCTAATTTGGTACATTGATACTACAGGTCAACAGGAACCCTCAAACCAAGAATGGCCAACATTCACCCCTAGGAAGCTACAGGTAATTCCCAAAGTCCCATTTTCTGGTCAAATATTTTCTAATTATGTACATTGATACTACAGGCCAACAGGAACCCACAAACCAAGAATGACCCACATTTGCCCATAGGAGGCTACAGGCCACGCCCCAAAAAATATTTTCAAAGTGATACCATTTCCAGCCATTTAACCAATTCTTTTGAATCTTGGTGTACATGCCTCATTTCTCATTGGGAACAAAAAGCGCCTCAAGGATCCATAAGGTATGATGGATTTTCCTGTAGACTGAAAATGTTTAGTTTAGGATTCAGACAGAAATACATGTTTTTGGATTCATCCATTGAGAGGGTTTAACCCCAACCCTCTACTGATCAATTTGAAATGATTTGCCATTTTGAGGAGGAATCCGCATTGCTGCTTTGCAGCTATATTTATTATTATTATTATTATTATTCTTCTCCTTGAGCCCCAATAGCTCAAAAGTCACTGGTCAAAAATTTTCTAAATTGGCACATTGATACTCCATGCCATGGGTACCCCCAAACCAAGAATGGCCCACATTCAGCCCATAGGTGGCGCTACAGGCCACGCCCAAAAAACAAAATTCAAAGTGATACAATTTCCACGCCATTTGTCCAAATCTTCTGAAATTTGGTGTACATGCCTCATTCCTCATAGGGAACAAAAAGCCTCAAGAACCCATAACTTCCGCCATGATGGATTTTCCCGTACGTTGAAAATTTGCGAAAACCTACAAAACTCTTCTTCTCCTGAACCGTAGCTCCAATTGACTTGAAATTTGGTACACATGTGTAGAATGGACATCCTTGAAAGCGTTACTTAGGAAAAATGAATCACGATACAAAATGGCTGAAAGAGCGTGTTTATGTAAATGTCAAATTTTAACAATATATACGTGTCAATAAATCAAATGTAATTTTGACTGATGGTTTTCAAACCTAACATGCTTAAAGATGACATCACTCTGAAGTACTGTGCAAAGAATGGCCATGCCAAAATTCCCATTTTCTGGTCAAAAATGTTCTAATTTGGTAAATTAATAGTACAGGCCAACAGGAATCCACAAACCAAGAATGACCGACATACAGCCACTAGGGGCACTACAGGACAAGCCAAAATTCCCATTTTCTGGTCAAAAATGTTCTAATTCGAGTACAAAGAATAGTACAGGCCAACAGGAATCCACAAACCAAGAATGACCGACATTAAGCCACTAGGGAGCACTACAGGACAAGCCAAAATTCCCATTTTCTGGTCAAAAATTTTCTAATTTGGTACTTTGATACTACAGGCCAACAGGAACCCACATACCAAGTGTGGCCCACATTAAGCCCTTAGAGAGCTACAGAGCTACTCAAAATTTAGTTTTCTGGTCAAAAGCGTTCTAATTTGGTACATTGATACTGCAGGTCAACAGGAACCCTCAAACCAAGAATGGCCAACATTAAGCCCCTAGGGAGCACTACAGGCCATGCCGAAATTCCCATTTTCTGGTCAAAAATGTTCTAATTTGGTACATTAATAGTACAGGCCAAAGGAATCCACAAACCAAGAATGACCGACATTCACCACTAGGTGAGCTAGAGGCCAAGCCGAAATTCCCATTTTCTGGTCAAAAAGTTATAATTTGGTACATTGATACTACAGGCCAACAGGAACCCACAAACCAAGTATGGCCCACATTAAGCCATTAGAGAGCTACAGGCCACTCCCAAAATTTCGTTTTCTGGTCAAAAATTTTCTAATATGGTACATTGATACTACTGGCCAACAGGAACCCACAAACAAAGAATGGCCAACATTAAGCCCTAGGGAGCACTAGAGTACCTTGAAATTCCCATTTATGGTCAAAAATGTTCTAATTTGGTACATTGATACTACAGGTCAACAGGAACCCTCAAACCAAGAATGGCCAACATTCACCCTAGAGGAGCTACAGGTAATTCCCAAAAGTCCCATTTTCTGGTCAAATATTTTCTAATTATGTACATTGATACTACAGGCCAACAGGAACCCACAAACCAAGAATGACCCACATTTGCCCATAGGAGCGCTACAGGCCACGCCCCAAAAAATATTTTCAAAGTGATACCATTTCCACGCCATTTAACCAATTCTTTTGAATCTTGGTGTACATGCCTCATTTCTCATTGGGAACAAAAGCGCCTCAAGGATCCATAAGGTATGATGGATTTTCCTGTAGACTGAAAATGTTTAGTTTAGGATTCAGACAGAAATACATGTTTTTGGATTCATCCATTGAGAGGTTTAACCCCAACCCTCTACTGATCAATTTGAAATGATTTGCCATTTTGAGGAGGAATCCGCATTGCTGCTTTGCAGCTATATTTATTATTATTATTATTATTATTCTTCTCCTTGAGCCCCAATAGCTCAAAAGTCACTGGTCAAAAATTTTCTAAATTGGCACATTGATACTCCATGCCAGCGGGTACCCCCAAACCAAGAATGGCCCACATTACGCCCATAGGTGGCGCTACAGGCCACGCCCAAAAAACAAAATTCAAAGTGATACAATTTCCACGCCATTTGTCCAAATCTTCTGAAATTTGGTGTACATGCCTCATTCCTCATGGGGAACAAAAAGCCTCAAGAACCCATAACTTCCGCCATGATGGATTTTCCCGTACGTTGAAAATTTGCGAAAACCTACAAAACTCTTCTTCTCCTGAACCGTAGCTCCAATTGACTTGAAATTTGGTACACATGTGTAGAATGGACATCCTTGAAAGCGTTACTTAGGAAAAATGAATCACGATACAAAATGGCTGAAAGAGTGTTTATGTAAATGTCAAATTTTAACAATATATACGTGTCAATAAATCAAATGTAATTTTGACTGATGGTTTTCAAACCTAACATGCTTAAAGATGACATCACTCTGAAGTACTGTGCAAAGAATGGCCATGCCAAAATTCCCATTTTCTGGTCAAAAATGTTCTAATTTGGTAAATTAATAGTACAGGCCAACAGGAATCCACAAACCAAGAATGACCGACATACAGCCACTAGGGGGCACTACAGGACAAGCCAAAATTCCCATTTTCTGGTCAAAAATGTTCTAATTCGGTACAAAGAATAGTACAGGCCAACAGGAATCCACAAACCAAGAATGACCGACATTAAGCCACTAGGGAGCACTACAGGACAAGCCAAAATTCCCATTTTCTGGTCAAAAATTTTCTAATTTGGTACTTTGATACTACAGGCCAACAGGAACCCACATACCAAGTGTGGCCCACATTAAGCCCTTAGAGAGCTACAGGCTACTCCAAAATTTAGTTTTCTGGTCAAAAAGCGTTCTAATTTGGTACATTGATACTGCAGGTCAACAGGAACCCTCAAACCAAGAATGGCCAACATTAAGCCCTAGGGAGCACTACAGGCCATGCCGAAATTCCCATTTTCTGGTCAAAAATGTTCTAATTTGGTACATTAATAGTACAGGCCAAAGGAATCCACAAACCAAGAATGACCGACATTCACCACTAGGTGAGCTAGAGGCCAAGCCGAAATTCCCATTTTCTGGTCAAAAAGTTATAATTTGGTACATTGATACTACAGGCCAACAGGAACCCACAAACCAAGTATGGCCCACATTAAGCCATTAGAGAGCTACAGGCCACTCCCAAAATTTCGTTTTCTGGTCAAAAATTTTCTAATATGGTACATTGATACTACTGGCCAACAGGAACCCACAAACAAAGAATGGCCAACATTAAGCCCCTAGGGAGCACTAGAGACCCTTGAAATTCCCATTTATGGTCAAAAATGTTCTAATTTGGTACATTGATACTACAGGTCAACAGGAACCCTCAAACCAAGAATGGCCAACATTCACCCCTAGAGAGCTACAGGTAATTCCCAAAAGTCCCATTTTCTGGTCAAATATTTTCTAATTATGTACATTGATACTACAGGCCAACAGGAACCCACAAACCAAGAATGACCCACATTTGCCCATAGGAGCGCTACAGGCCACGCCCCAAAAAATATTTTCAAAGTGATACCATTTCCAGCCATTTAACCAATTCTTTTGAATCTTGGTGTACATGCCTCATTTCTCATTGGGAACAAAAACGCCTCAAGGATCCATAAGGTATGATGGATTTTCCTGTAGACTGAAAATGTTTAGTTTAGGATTCAGACAGAAATACATGTTTTTGGATTCATCCATTGAGAGGTTTAACCCCAACCCTCTACTGATCAATTTGAAATGATTTGCCATTTTGAGGAGGAATCCGCATTGCTGCTTGCAGCTATATTTATTATTATTATTATTATTCTTCTCCTTGAGCCCCAATAGCTCAAAAGTCACTGGTCAAAAATTTTCTAAATTGGCACATTGATACTCCATGCCATGGGTACCCCCAAACCAAGAATGGCCCACATTCAGCCCATAGGTGGCGCTACAGGCCACGCCCAAAAAAACAAAATTCAAAGTGATACAATTTCCACGCCATTTGTCCAAATCTTCTGAAATTTGGTGTACATGCCTCATTCCTCATGGGGAACAAAAAGCCTCAAGAACCCATAACTTCCGCCATGATGGATTTTCCCGTGCGTTGAAAATTTGCGAAAACCTACAAAACTCTTCTTCTCCTGAACCGTAGCTCCAATTGACTTGAAATTTGGTACACATGTGTAGAATGGACATCCTTGAAAGCGTTACTTAGGAAAAATGAATCACGATACAAAATGGCTGAAAGAGCGTGTTTATGTAAATGTCCAAATTTTAACAATATATACGTGTCAATAAATCAAATGTAATTTTGACTGATGGTTTTCAAACCTAACATGCTTCAAGATGACATCACTCTGAAGTACTGTGCAAAGAATGGCCATGCCAAAATTCCCATTTTCTGGTCAAAAATGTTCTAATTTGGTAAATTAATAGTACAGGCCAACAGGAATCCACAAACCAAGAATGACCGACATAAGCCACTAGGGGCACTACAGGACAAGCCAAAATTCCCATTTTCTGGTCAAAAATGTTCTAATTTGGTACAATGAATAGTACAGGCCAACAGGAATCCACAAACCAAGAATGACCGACATTAAGCCACTAGGGAGCACTACAGGACAAGCCAAAATTCCCATTTTCTGGTCAAAAATTTTCTAATTTGGTACATTGATACTACAGGCCAACAGGAACCCACAAACCAAGAATGGCCGACATTAAGCCACTAGAGAGCTACAGGCCACTCAAAATTCCGTTTTCTGGTCAAAATGTTCTAATTTGGTACATTGATACTACAGGCCAACAGGAACCCACAAACCAAGAATGGCCAACATTCACCCTAGGTAGCTACAGGCCATGCCGAAATTCCCATTTTCTGGTCAAAAATGTTCTAATTTGGTACATTGATACTACAGGCCAACAGGAACCCACAAACCAAGAATGGCCAACATTAAGCCATTAGGAAGCTACAGGTAATTCCCAAAAGTCCCATTTTCTGGTCAAACATTTTCTAATTTGGTACATTGATTCTACAGGCCAACAGGAACCCACAAACCAAGAATGGCCCACATTAAGCCCCTAGAGGCAGCTACAGGCCACTCCAAAATTCCCATTTTCTGGTCAAATATTTTCTAATTTTGTACATTGATACTACAGGCCAACAGGAACCCACAAACCAAGAATGGCCCACATTTGCCCATAGGTGGTGCTACAGGCCACGCCCCAAAAAATATTTTCAAAGTGATACCATTTCCACGCCATTTATCCAATTCTTCTGAAACTTGGTGTACATGCCTCATTTCTCATTGGGAACAAAAAAGCCTCAAGGATCCATAAGGTCATGTATGGATTTTCCTGTACACTGAAAATGTTTAGTTTAGGATTCAGACAGAAATACATGTTTTTGAATTCATCCATTGAGAGGTTTAACCCCAACCATCTACTGATCAATTTGAAATGATTTGCCATTTTGAGGAGGAATCCGCATTGCTGCTTGCAGCTATATTTATTATTATTATTATTATTATTCTTCTCCTTGAGCCCAAATAGCTCAAAAGTCACTGGTCAAAAGTTTTCTAAATTGGCACATTGATACTCCATGCCATGGTACCCCCAAACCAAGAATGGTCAACATTACGCCCATAGGTGGCGCTACAGGCCACGCCCAAAAAACAAATTTCAAAGTGATACCATTTCCGCCATTTGTCCAAATCTTCTGAAACTTGGTGTACATGCCTCATTTCTCATGGGGAACAAAAAGCCTCAAGAACCCATAACTTCCGCCATGATGGATTTTCCCGTGCGTTGAAAATTTGCGAAAACCTACAAAACTCTTCTTCTCCTGAACCGTAGCTCAATTGACTTGAAATTTGGTACACATGTGTAGAATGGACAGTCTTTGAAAGCGTTACTTAGGAAAAATGAATCACGATACAAAATGGCTGAAAGGAGTGTTTATGTAAATGTCAAATTTTAACAATATATACGTGTCAATAAATCAAATGTAATTTTGACTGATGGTTTTCAAACCTAACATGCTTCAAGATGACATCACTCTGAAGTACTGTATAAAGAATGGCCAACATTAAGCCCCTAGAGGAGCTACAGGCCATGCCGAAATTCCCATTTTCTGGTCTAAAATGTTCTAATTTGGTACAATGGTACTACAGGCCAACAGGAACCCACAAACCAAGAATGGCCGACATTAAGCCACTAGGAGCAGCTAAAGGCCACGCCAAAATTCCCGTTTTCTGGTCAAAAATGTTCTAATTTGGTACATTGATACTACAGGCCAACAGGAACCCACAAACCAAGAATGGCCAACATTCACCCCTAGAGAGCTACAGGCCATGCCGAAATTCCCATTTTCTGGTCTAAAATGTTCTAATTTGGTACAATGGTACTACAGGAACCCAAACCAGAATGGCACATTACCACTACAGGCCACCAAAATTCATTTCTGGTCAAAAAGTTCTAATTTGGTACATTGATACTACAGGCCAACAGGAACCCACAAACCAAGAATGGCCAACATTAAGCCATTAGAGAGCTACAGGCCATTCCCAAAATTCCCATTTTCTGGTCAAACATTTTCTAATTTGGTACATTGATTCTACAGGCCAACAGGAACCCACAAACCAAGAATGGCCCACATTAAGCCCCTAGGAGAGCTACAGGCCACTCCAAAATTCCCATTTTCTGGTCAAATATTTTCTAATTTTGTACATTGATACTACAGGCCAACAGGAACCCACAAACCAAGAATGGCCCACATTTGACCATAGGTGGTGCTACAGGCCACGCCCCAAAAAATATTTTCAAAGTGATACCATTTCCAGCCATTTGTCCAATTCTTCTGAAACTTGGTGTACATGCCTCATTTCTCATTGGGAACAAAAAAGCCTCAAGGATCCATAAGGTCGGTATGGATTTTCCTGTACATTGAAAATGTTTAGTTTAGGATTCAGACAAAGACATGTTTTTGAATTCCTTAATTGGGAGGGTTTATCCCCAACCATCTACTGATCAATTTTAAATGATTTGCCATTTTGAGGAGGAATCCGCATTGCTGCTTGCAGCTATATTTATATATTATTATTATTATTCTTCTCCTTGAGCCCAAATAGCTCAAAAGTCACTGGTCAAAAGTTTTCTAAATTGGCACATTGATACTCCATGCCAGCTGGTACCCCCAAACCAAGAATGGTCCACATTCAGCCCATAGGTGGCGCTACAGGCCACGCCCAAAAAAAAATTTTCAAAGTGATACCATTTCCAGCCATTTGTCCAAATCTTCTGAAACTTGGTGTACATGCCTCATTTCTCATGGGGAACAAAAAGCCTCAAGAACCCATAACTTCGCCATGATGGATTTTCCCGTCGTTGAAAATTTCGAAAACCTACAAAACTCTTCTTCTCCTGAACCGTAGCTCAATTGACTTGAAATTTGGTACACATGTGTAGAATGGACAGTCTTTGAAAGCGTTACTTAGGAAAAATGAATCACGATACAAAATGGCTGAAAGGAGTGTTTATGTAAATGTCAAATTTTAACAATATATACGTGTCAATAAATCAAATGTAATTTTGACTGATGGTTTTCAAACCTAACATGCTTCAAGATGACATCACTCTGAAGTACTGCATAAAGAATGGCCAACATTAAGCCCCTAGGAGCGCTACAGGCCATGCCGAAATTCCCATTTTCTGGTCTAAAATGTTCTAATTTGGTACAATGGTACTACAGGCCAACAGGAACCCACAAACCAAGAATGGCCGACATTAAGCCACTAGGGAGCTAAAGGCCACGCCAAAATTCCGTTTTCTGGTCAAAAATGTTCTAATTTGGTACATTGATACTACAGGCCAACAGGAACCCACAAACCAAGAATGGCCAACATTCACCCCTAGAGAGCTACAGGCCATGCAGAAATTCCCATTTTCTGGTCTAAAATGTTCTAATTTGGTACAATGGTACTACAGGCCAACAGGAACCCACAAACCAAGAATGGCCAACATTAAGCCATTAGGAAGCTACAGGTAATTCCCAAAAGTCCCATTTTCTGGTCAAACATTTTCTAATTTGGTACATTGATTCTACAGGCCAACAGGAACCCACAAACCAAGAATGGCCCACATTAAGCCCCTAGAGAGCTACAGGCCACTCCAAAATTCCCATTTTCTGGTCAAATATTTTCTAATTTTGTACATTGATACTACAGGCCAACAGGAACCCACAAACCAAGAATGGCCCACATTTGCCCATAGGTGGTGCTACAGGCCACGCCCCAAAAAATATTTTCAAAGTGATACCATTTCCACGCCATTTGTCCAATTCTTCTGAAACTTGGTGTACATGCCTCATTTCTCATTGGGAACAAAAAAGCCTCAAGGATCCATAAGGTCGGTATGGATTTTCCTGTACATTGAAAATGTTTAGTTTAGGATTCAGACAGAAGACATGTTTTTGAATTCATCCATTGGGAGGGTTTATCCCCAACCATCTACTGATCAATTTTAAATGATTTGCCATTTTGAGGAGGAATCCGCATTGCTGCTTTGCAGCTATATTTATTATTATTATTATTATTATTCTTCTCCTTGAGCCCCAATAGCTCAAAAAGTCACTGGTCAAAAATTTTCTAAATTGGCACATTGATACTCCATGCCATGGGTACCCCCAAACCAAGAATGGCCCACATTCAGCCCATAGGTGGCGCTACAGGCCACGCCCAAAAAACAAAATTCAAAGTGATACAATTTCCGCCATTTGTCCAAATCTTCTGAAATTTGGTGTACATGCCTCATTCCTCATGGGGAACAAAAAGCCTCAAGAACCCATAACTTCCGCCATGATGGATTTTCCGTACGTTGAAAATTTGCGAAAACCTACAAAACTCTTCTTCTCCTGAACCGTAGCTCAATTGACTTGAAATTTGGTACACATGTGTAGAATGGACATCCTTGAAAGCGTTACTTAGGAAAAATGAATCACGATACAAAATGGCTGAAAGAGTGTTTATGTAAATGTCCAAATTTTAACAATATATACGTGTCAATAAATCAAATGTAATTTTGACTGATGGTTTTCAAACCTAACATGCTTAAAGATGACATCACTCTGAAGTACTGTGCAAAGAATGGCCATGCCAAAATTCCCATTTTCTGGTCAAAAATGTTCTAATTTGGTAAATTAATAGTACAGGCCAACAGGAATCCACAAACCAAGAATGACCGACATACAGCCACTAGGGGCACTACAGGACAAGCCAAAATTCCCATTTTCTGGTCAAAAATGTTCTAATTAGGTACAAGAATAGTACAGGCCAACAGGAATCCACAAACCAAGAATGACCGACATTAAGCCACTAGGGAGCACTACAGGACAAGCCAAAATTCCCATTTTCTGGTCAAAAATTTTCTAATTTGGTACTTTGATACTACAGGCCAACAGGAACCCACATACCAAGTGTGGCCCACATTAAGCCCTTAGAGAGCTACAGGCTACTCCAAAATTTAGTTTTCTGGTCAAAAGCGTTCTAATTTGGTACATTGATACTGCAGGTCAACAGGAACCCTCAAACCAAGAATGGCCAACATTAAGCCCTAGGGAGCACTACAGGCCATGCCGAAATTCCCATTTTCTGGTCAAAAATGTTCTAATTTGGTACATTAATAGTACAGGCCAAAGGAATCCACAAACCAAGAATGACCGACATTCACCACTAGGTGGAGCTAGAGGCCAAGCCGAAATTCCCATTTTCTGGTCAAAAAGTTATAATTTGGTACATTGATACTACAGGCCAACAGGAACCCACAAACCAAGTATGGCCCACATTAAGCCATTAGAGAGCTACAGGCCACTCCCAAAATTTAGTTTTCTGGTCAAAAATTTTCTAATATGGTACATTGATACTACTGGCCAACAGGAACCCACAAACAAAGAATGGCCAACATTAAGCCCTAGGGAGCACTAGAGTGCCTTGAAATTCCCATTTTATGGTCAAAAATGTTCTAATTTGGTACATTGATACTACAGGTCAACAGGAACCCTCAAACCAAGAATGGCCAACATTCACCCCTAGGGAGCTACAGGTAATTCCCAAAGTCCCATTTTCTGGTCAAATATTTTCTAATTATGTACATTGATACTACAGGCCAACAGGAACCCACAAACCAAGAATGACCCACATTTGCCCATAGGAGGCTACAGGCCACGCCCCAAAAAATATTTTCAAAGTGATACCATTTCCACGCCATTTAACCAATTCTTTTGAATCTTGGTGTACATGCCTCATTTCTCATTGGGAACAAAAAGCGCCTCAAGGATCCATAAGGTATGATGGATTTTCCTGTAGACTGAAAATGTTTAGTTTAGGATTCAGACAGAAATACATGTTTTTGGATTCATCCATTGAGAGGGTTTAACCCCAACCCTCTACTGATCAATTTGAAATGATTTGCCATTTTGAGGAGGAATCCGCATTGCTGCTTTGCAGCTATATTTATTATTATTATTATTCTTCTCCTTGAGCCCAAATAGCTCAAAAAGTCACTGGTCAAAAGTTTTCTAAATTGGCACATTGATAGTCCATGCCAGCGGTACCCCCAAACCAAGAATGGTCAACATTCAGCCCATAGGTGGCGCTACAGGCCACGCCCAAAAAACAAATTTCAAAGTGATACCATTTCCACGCCATTTGTCCAAATCTTCTGAAACTTGGTGTACATGCCTCATTTCTCATGGGGAACAAAAAGCCTCAAGAACCCATAACTTCCGCCATGATGGATTTTCCCGTGCGTTGAAAATTTGCGAAAACCTACAAAACTCTTCTTCTCCTGAACCGTAGCTCCAATTGACTTGAAATTTGGTACACATGTGTAGAATGGACAGTCTTTGAAAGCGTTACTTAGGAAAAATGAATCACGATACAAAATGGCTGAAAGAGTGTTTATGTAAATGTCCAAATTTTAACAATATATACGTGTCAATAAATCAAATGTAATTTTGACTGATGGTTTTCAAACCTAACATGCTTCAAGATGACATCACTCTGAAGTACTGCATAAGAATGGCCAACATTAAGCCCCTAGGAAGCTACAGGCCATGCCGAAATTCCCATTTTCTGGTCTAAAATGTTCTAATTTGGTACAATGGTACTACAGGCCAACAGGAACCCACAAACCAAGAATGGCCGACATTAAGCCACTAGGGAGCTAAAGGCCACGCCAAAATTCCCGTTTTCTGGTCAAAAATGTTCTAATTTGGTACATTGATACTACAGGCCAACAGGAACCCACAAACCAAGAATGGCCAACATTCACCCCTAGAGTAGCTACAGGCCATGCCGAAATTCCCATTTTCTGGTCTAAAATGTTCTAATTTGGTACAATGGTACTACAGGCCAACAGGAACCCACAAACCAAGAATGGCCAACATTAAGCCATTAGAGAGCTACAGGTAATTCCCAAAAGTCCCATTTTCTGGTCAAACATTTTCTAATTTGGTACATTGATTCTACAGGCCAACAGGAACCCACAAACCAAGAATGGCCCACATTACCCTAGAGCTACAGGCCCTCAAAATCCCATTTCTGGTCAAATATTTTCTAATTTTGTACATTGATACTACAGGCCAACAGGAACCCACAAACCAAGAATGGCCACATTTGCCATAGGTGCTACAGGCCGCCCCAAAAATATTTTCAAAGTGATACCATTTCCAGCCATTTGTCCAATTCTTCTGAAACTTGGTGTACATGCCTCATTTCTCATTAGGAACAAAAAGCCTCAAGGATCCATAAGGTCGGTATGGATTTTCCTGTACATTGAAAATGTTTAGTTTAGGATTCAGACAGAAGTACATGTTTTTGAATTCCTTAATTGGGAGGTTTATCCCCAACCATCTACTGATCAATTTTAAATGATTTGCCATTTTGAGGAGGAATCCGCATTGCTGCTTGCAGCTATATTTATTATTATTATTATTATTATTATTATTATTCTTCTCCTTGAGCCCCAATAGCTCAAAAGTCACTGGTCAAAAATTTTCTAAATTGGCACATTGATACTCCATGCCAGCGGTACCCCCAAACCAAGAATGGCCCACATTCGCCCATAGGTGGCGCTACAGGCCACGCCCAAAAAACAAAATTCAAAGTGATACAATTTCCAGCCATTTGTCCAAATCTTCTGAAATTTGGTGTACATGCCTCATTCCTCATGGGGAACAAAAAGCCTCAAGAACCCATAACTTCCGCCATGATGGATTTTCCGTACGTTGAAAATTTCGAAAACCTACAAAACTCTTCTTCTCCTGAACCGTAGCTCCAATTGACTTGAAATTTGGTACACATGTGTAGAATGGACATCCTTGAAAGCGTTACTTAGGAAAAATGAATACTGATACAAAATGGCTGAAAGAGTGTTTATGTAAATGTCCAAATTTTAACAATATATACGTGTCAATAAATCAAATGTAATTTTGACTGATGGTTTTCAAACCTAACATGCTTAAAGATGACATCACTCTGAAGTACTGTGCAAAGAATGGCCATGCCAAAATTCCCATTTTCTGGTCAAAAATGTTCTAATTTGGTAAATTAATAGTACAGGCCAACAGGAATCCACAAACCAAGAATGACCGACATAAGCCACTAGGGGCACTACAGGACAAGCCAAAATTCCCATTTTCTGGTCAAAAATGTTCTAATTCGGTACAAGAATAGTACAGGCCAACAGGAATCCACAAACCAAGAATGACCGACATTAAGCCACTAGGGAGCACTACAGGACAAGCCAAAATTCCCATTTTCTGGTCAAAAATTTTCTAATTTGGTACTTTGATACTACAGGCCAACAGGAACCCACATACCAAGTGTGGCCCACATTAAGCCCTTAGAGAGCTACAGAGCTACTCAAAATTTAGTTTTCTGGTCAAAAGCGTTCTAATTTGGTACATTGATACTGCAGGTCAACAGGAACCCTCAAACCAAGAATGGCCAACATTAAGCCCTAGGGAGCACTACAGGCCATGCCGAAATTCCCATTTTCTGGTCAAAAATGTTCTAATTTGGTACATTAATAGTACAGGCCAAAGGAATCCACAAACCAAGAATGACCGACATTCACCACTAGGTGAGCTAGAGGCCAAGCCGAAATTCCCATTTTCTGGTCAAAAAAGTTATAATTTGGTACATTGATACTACAGGCCAACAGGAACCCACAAACCAAGTATGGCCCACATTAAGCCATTAGAGAGCTACAGGCCACTCCCAAAATTTAGTTTTCTGGTCAAAAATTTTCTAATATGGTACATTGATACTACTGGCCAACAGGAACCCACAAACAAAGAATGGCCAACATTAAGCCCTAGGGAGCACTAGAGGCCCTTGAAATTCCCATTTTATGGTCAAAAATGTTCTAATTTGGTACATTGATACTACAGGTCAACAGGAACCCTCAAACCAAGAATGGCCAACATTCACCCCTAGGAGAGCTACAGGTAATTCCCAAAAGTCCCATTTTCTGGTCAAATATTTTCTAATTATGTACATTGATACTACAGGCCAACAGGAACCCACAAACCAAGAATGACCCACATTTGCCCATAGGAGGCTACAGGCCACGCCCCAAAAATATTTTCAAAAGTGATACCATTTCCACGCCATTTAACCAATTCTTTTGAATCTTGGTGTACATGCCTCATTTCTCATTGGGAACAAAAACGCCTCAAGGATCCATAAGGTATGATGGATTTTCCTGTAGACTGAAAATGTTTAGTTTAGGATTCAGACAGAAATACATGTTTTTGGATTCATCCATTGAGAGGTTTAACCCCAACCCTCTACTGATCAATTTGAAATGATTTGCCATTTTGAGGAGGAATCCGCATTGCTGCTTGCAGCTATATTTATTATTATTATTATTATTATTATTATTCTTCTCCTTGAGCCCCAATAGCTCAAAAGTCACTGGTCAAAAATTTTCTAAATTGGCACATTGATACTCCATGCCAGCGGTACCCCCAAACCAAGAATGGCCCACATTCAGCCCATAGGTGGCACTACAGGCCACGCCCAAAAAACAAAATTCAAAGTGATACAATTTCCGCCATTTGTCCAAATCTTCTGAAATTTGGTGTACATGCCTCATTCCTCATGGGGAACAAAAAGCCTCAAGAACCCATAACTTCCGCCATGATGGATTTTCCCGATGCGTTGAAAATTTGCGAAAACCTACAAAACTCTTCTTCTCCTGAACCGTAGCTCCAATTGACTTGAAATTTGGTACACATGTGTAGAATGGACATCCTTGAAAGCGTTACTTAGGAAAAATGAATACTGATACAAAATGGCTGAAAGGACGTGTTTATGTAAATGTCCAAATTTTAACAATATATACGTGTCAATAAATCAAATGTAATTTTGACTGATGGTTTTCAAACCTAACATGCTTAAAGATGACATCACTCTGAAGTACTGTGCAAAGAATGGCCATGCCAAAATTCCCATTTTCTGGTCAAAAATGTTCTAATTTGGTAAATTAATAGTACAGGCCAACAGGAATCCACAAACCAAGAATGACCGACATACGCCACTAGGGGCACTACAGGACAAGCCAAAATTCCCATTTTCTGGTCAAAAATGTTCTAATTCGGTACAAGAATAGTACAGGCCAACAGGAATCCACAAACCAAGAATGACCGACATTAAGCCACTAGGGAGCACTACAGGACAAGCCAAAATTCCCATTTTCTGGTCAAAAATTTTCTAATTTGGTACTTTGATACTACAGGCCAACAGGAACCCACATACCAAGTGTGGCCCACATTAAGCCCTTAGAGAGCTACAGGCTACTCAAAATTTCGTTTTCTGGTCAAAAGCGTTCTAATTTGGTACATTGATACTGCAGGTCAACAGGAACCCTCAAACCAAGAATGGCCAACATTAAGCCCTAGGGAGCACTACAGGCCATGCCGAAATTCCCATTTTCTGGTCAAAAATGTTCTAATTTGGTACATTAATAGTACAGGCCAAAGGAATCCACAAACCAAGAATGACCGACATTCACCACTAGGTGAGCTAGAGGCCAAGCCGAAATTCCCATTTTCTGGTCAAAAAGTTATAATTTGGTACATTGATACTACAGGCCAACAGGAACCCACAAACCAAGTATGGCCCACATTAAGCCATTAGAGAGCTACAGGCCACTCCCAAAATTTCGTTTTCTGGTCAAAAATTTTCTAATATGGTACATTGATACTACTGGCCAACAGGAACCCACAAACAAAGAATGGCCAACATTAAGCCCTAGGGAGCACTAGAGCCACCTTGAAATTCCCATTTTATGGTCAAAAATGTTCTAATTTGGTACATTGATACTACAGGTCAACAGGAACCCTCAAACCAAGAATGGCCAACATTCACCCCTAGAGAGCTACAGGTAATTCCCAAAAGTCCCATTTTCTGGTCAAATATTTTCTAATTATGTACATTGATACTACAGGCCAACAGGAACCCACAAACCAAGAATGACCCACATTTGCCCATAGGTAGGCTACAGGCCACGCCCCAAAAAATATTTTCAAAGTGATACCATTTCCACGCCATTTAACCAATTCTTTTGAATCTTGGTGTACATGCCTCATTTCTCATTGGGAACAAAAACGCCTCAAGGATCCATAAGGTATGATGGATTTTCCTGTAGACTGAAAATGTTTAGTTTAGGATTCAGACAGAAATACATGTTTTTGGATTCATCCATTGAGAGGGTTTAACCCCAACCCTCTACTGATCAATTTGAAATGATTTGCCATTTTGAGGAGGAATCCGCATTGCTGCTTGCAGCTATATTTATTATTATTATTATTATTATTCTTCTCCTTGAGCCCAAATAGCTCAAAAGTCACTGGTCAAAAGTTTTCTAAATTGGCACATTGATAGTCCATGCCAGCGGTACCCCCAAACCAAGAATGGCCAACATTCAGCCCATAGGTGGCGCTACAGGCCACGCCCAAAAAACAAATTTTCAAAGTGATACCATTTCCACGCCATTTGTCCAAATCTTCTGAAACTTGGTGTACATGCCTCATTTCTCATGGGGAACAAAAAGCCTCAAGAACCCATAACTTCCGCCATGATGGATTTTCCGTGCGTTGAAAATTTGCGAAAACCTACAAAACTCTTCTTCTCCTGAACCGTAGCTCAATTGACTTGAAATTTGGTACACATGTGTAGAATGGACAGTCTTTGAAAGCGTTACTTAGGAAAAATGAATCACGATACAAAATGGCTGAAAGGCGTGTTTATGTAAATGTCCAAATTTTAACAATATATACGTGTCAATAAATCAAATGTAATTTTGACTGATGGTTTTCAAACCTAACATGCTTCAAGATGACATCACTCTGAAGTACTGCTAAAGAATGGCCAACATTAAGCCCCTAGGAAGCTACAGGCCATGCGAAATTCCCATTTTCTGGTCTAAAATGTTCTAATTTGGTACAATGGTACTACAGGCCAACAGGAACCCACAAACCAAGAATGGCCGACATTAAGCCACTAGGAGAGCTAAAGGCCACGCCAAAATTCCGTTTTCTGGTCAAAAATGTTCTAATTTGGTACATTGATACTACAGGCCAACAGGAACCCACAAACCAAGAATGGCCAACATTCACCCTAGGGAGCTACAGGCCATGCCGAAATTCCCATTTTCTGGTCTAAAATGTTCTAATTTGGTACAATGGTACTACAGGCCAACAGGAACCCACAAACCAAGAATGGCCAACATTAAGCCATTAGAGAGCTACAGGTAATTCCCAAAAGTCCCATTTTCTGGTCAAACATTTTCTAATTTGGTACATTGATTCTACAGGCCAACAGGAACCCACAAACCAAGAATGGCCCACATTAAGCCCCTAGGGAGCTACAGGCCACTCCAAAATTCCCATTTTCTGGTCAAATATTTTCTAATTTTGTACATTGATACTACAGGCCAACAGGAACCCACAAACCAAGAATGGCCCACATTTGACCATAGGTGGTGCTACAGGCCACGCCCCAAAAAATATTTTCAAAGTGATACCATTTCCAGCCATTTGTCCAATTCTTCTGAAACTTGGTGTACATGCCTCATTTCTCATTGGGAACAAAAAAGCCTCAAGGATCCATAAGGTCGGTATGGATTTTCCTGTACATTGAAAATGTTTAGTTTAGGATTCAGACAAAGACATGTTTTTGAATTCCTTAATTGGGAGGTTTATCCCCAACCATCTACTGATCAATTTTAAATGATTTGCCATTTTGAGGAGGAATCCGCATTGCTGCTTGCAGCTATATTTATATTATTATTATTATTATTCTTCTCCTTGAGCCCAAATAGCTCAAAAGTCACTGGTCAAAAATTTTCTAAATTGGCACATTGATACTCCATGCCAGCGGTACCCCCAAACCAAGAATGGTCAACATTCGCCCATAGGTGGCGCTACAGGCCACGCCCAAAAAAATATATTCAAAGTGATACCATTTCCATGCCATTTGTCCAAATCTTCTGAAACTTGGTGTACATGCCTCATTTCTCATGGGGAACAAAAAAGCCTCAAGAACCCATAACTTCGCCATGATGGATTTTCCGTGCGTTGAAAATTTGCGAAAACCTACAAAACTCTTCTTCTCCTGAACCGTAGCTCAATTGACTTGAAATTTGGTACACATGTGTAGAATGGACAGTCTTTGAAAGCGTTACTTAGGAAAAATGAATCACGATACAAAATGGCTGAAAGAGTGTTTATGTAAATGTCCAAATTTTAACAATATATACGTGTCAATAAATCAAATGTAATTTTGACTGATGGTTTTCAAACCTAACATGCTTCAAGATGACATCACTCTGAAGTACTGCAAAGAATGGCCAACATTAAGCCCTAGAGAGCTACAGGCCATGCCGAAATTCCCATTTTCTGGTCTAAAATGTTCTAATTTGGTACAATGGTACTACAGGCCAACAGGAACCCACAAACCAAGAATGGCCGACATTAAGCCACTAGGGAGCACTAAAGGCCAAGCCAAAATTCCCGTTTTCTGGTCAAAAATGTTCTAATTTGGTACATTGATACTACAGGCCAACAGGAACCCACAAACCAAGAATGGCCAACATTCAGCCCTAGGAGAGCTACAGGCCATGCCGAAATTCCCATTTTCTGGTCTAAAATGTTCTAATTTGGTACATTGATACTACAGGCCAACAGGAACCCACAAACCAAGAATGGCCAACATTAAGCCATTAGGGAGCTACAGGTAATTCCCAAAATTCCATTTTCTGGTCAAACATTTTCTAATTTGGTACATTGATTCTACAGGCCAACAGGAACCCACAAACCAAGAATGGCCCACATTAAGCCCCTAGAGACGCTACAGGCCACTCCAAAATTCCCATTTTCTGGTCAAATATTTTCTAATTTTGTACATTGATACTACAGGCCAACAGGAACCCACAAACCAAGAATGGCCCACATTTGACCATAGGTGGTGCTACAGGCCACGCCCCAAAAATATTTTCAAAGTGATACCATTTCCACGCCATTTGTCCAATTCTTCTGAAACTTGGTGTACATGCCTCATTTCTCATTGGGAACAAAAAAGCCTCAAGGATCCATAAGGTCGGTATGGATTTTCCTGTACATTGAAAATGTTTAGTTTAGGATTCAGACAAAGACATGTTTTTGAATTCCTTAATTGGGAGGTTTATCCCCAACCATCTACTGATCAATTTTAAATGATTTGCCATTTTGAGGAGGAATCCGCATTGCTGCTTGCAGCTATATTTATTATTATTATTATTATTCTTCTCCTTGAGCCCAAATAGCTCAAAAGTCACTGGTCAAAAGTTTTCTAAATTGGCACATTGATAGTCCATGCCAGCGGTACCCCCAAACCAAGAATGGTCAACATTCAGCCCATAGGTGGCGCTACAGGCCACGCCCAAAAAACAATATTCAAAGTGATACCATTTCCGCCATTTGTCCAAATCTTCTGAAACTTGGTGTACATGCCTCATTTCTCATGGGGAACAAAAAAGCCTCAAGAACCCATAACTTCGCCATGATGGATTTTCCGTGCGTTGAAAATTTGCGAAAACCTACAAAACTCTTCTTCTCCTGAACCGTAGCTCAATTGACTTGAAATTTGGTACACATGTGTAGAATGGACAGTCTTTGAAAGCGTTACTTAGGAAAAATGAATACGATACAAAATGGCTGAAAGGAGTGTTTATGTAAATGTCCAAATTTTAACAATATATACGTGTCAATAAATCAAATGTAATTTTGACTGATGGTTTTCAAACCTAACATGCTTCAAGATGACATCACTCTGAAGTACTGTGCAAAGAATGGCCAACATTAAGCCCCTAGAGCAGCTACAGGCCATGCCGAAATTCCCATTTTCTGGTCTAAAATGTTCTAATTTGGTACAATGATACTACAGGCCAACAGGAACCCACAAACCAAGAATGGCCGACATTAAGCCACTAGGAGCTACAGGCCATGCAAATTCCATTTCTGGTCAAAATGTTCTAATTTGGTACATGGTACTACAGGCCAACAGGACCCACAAACCAGAATGGCCAACATTAGCCTTAGAGCTAGGTATCCAAAATCCATTTCTGGTCAAACATTTTCTAATTTGGTACATTGATTCTACAGGCCAACAGGAACCCACAAACCAAGAATGGCCCACATTCAGCCCCTAGGAGCAGCTACAGGCCACTCCAAAATTCCCATTTTCTGGTCAAATATTTTCTAATTTTGTACATTGATACTACAGGCCAACAGGAACCCACAAACCAAGAATGGCCCACATTTGCCCATAGGTGGCGCTACAGGCCACGCCCCAAAAAATATTTTCAAAGTGATACCATTTCCACGCCATTTAGCCAATTCTTCTGAAACTTGGTGTACATGCCTCATTTCTCATTGGGAACAAAAAAGCCTCAAGGATCCATAAGGTCATGTATGGATTTTCCTGTACATTGAAAATGTTTAGTTTAGGATTCAGACAGAAGTACATGTTTTTGAATTCCTTCATTGAGAGGTTTATCCCCAACCATCTACTGATCAATTTTAAATGATTTGCCATTTTGAGGAGGAATCCGCATTGCTTGCTTTGCAGCTATATTTATTATTATTATTATTATTATTATTCTTCTCCTTGAGCCCCAATAGCTCAAAAGTCACTGGTCAAAAGTTTTCTAAATTGGCACATTGATAGTCCATGCCAGCGGTACCCCCAAACCAAGAATGGTCAACATTAAGCCCATAGGTGGCGCTACAGGCCACGCCCAAAAAACAATATTCAAAGTGATACCATTTCCACGCCATTTGTCCAAATCTTCTGAAACTTGGTGTACATGCCTCATTTCTCATGGGGAACAAAAAAGCCTCAAGAACCCATAACTTCGCCATGATGGATTTTCCCGTGCGTTGAAAATTTCGAAAACCTACAAAACTCTTCTTCTCCTGAACCGTAGCTCCAATTGACTTGAAATTTGGTACACATGTGTAGAATGGACAGTCTTTGAAAGCGTTACTTAGGAAAAATGAATCCGATACAAAATGGCTGAAAGGAGTGTTTATGTAAATGTCCAAATTTTAACAATATATACGTGTCAATAAATCAAATGTAATTTTGACTGATGGTTTTCAAACCTAACATGCTTCAAGATGACATCACTCTGAAGTACTGCATAAGAATGGCCAACATTAAGCCCTAGGAAGCTACAGGCCATGCCAGAAATTCCCATTTTCTGGTCTAAAATGTTCTAATTTGGTACAATGGTACTACAGGCCAACAGGAACCCACAAACCAAGAATGGCCGACATTAAGCCACTAGAGAGCTAAAGGCCACGCCAAAATTCCGTTTTCTGGTCAAAAATGTTCTAATTTGGTACATTGATACTACAGGCCAACAGGAACCCACAAACCAAGAATGGCCAACATTCACCCTAGGAGCTACAGGCCATGCCGAAATTCCCATTTTCTGGTCTAAAATGTTCTAATTTGGTACAATGGTACTACAGGCCAACAGGAACCCACAAACCAAGAATGGCCAACATTAAGCCATTAGGAAGCTACAGGTAATTCCCAAAGTCCCATTTTCTGGTCAAACATTTTCTAATTTGGTACATTGATTCTACAGGCCAACAGGAACCCACAAACCAAGAATGGCCCACATTAAGCCCCTAGGAGCACTACAGGCCACTCCAAAATTCCCATTTTCTGGTCAAATATTTTCTAATTTTGTACATTGATACTACAGGCCAACAGGAACCCACAAACCAAGAATGGCCCACATTCGACCATAGGTGGTGCTACAGGCCACGCCCCAAAAAATATTTTCAAAGTGATACCATTTCCACGCCA
The DNA here is from genome assembly GCF_025860055.1 of Xyrauchen texanus. Taxonomy (NCBI): domain Eukaryota; kingdom Metazoa; phylum Chordata; class Actinopteri; order Cypriniformes; family Catostomidae; genus Xyrauchen; species Xyrauchen texanus. Next base: position 26,853 of record NW_026266973.1, read on the forward strand.
TTTGTCCAATTCTTCTGAAACTTGGTGTACATGCCTCATTTCTCATTGGGAACAAAAAAGCCTCAAGGATCCATAAGGTCGGTATGGATTTTCCTGTACATTGAAAATGTTTAGTTTAGGATTCAGACAAAGACATGTTTTTGAATTCCTTAATTGGGAGGGTTTATCCCCAACCATCTACTGATCAATTTTAAATGATTTGCCATTTTGAGGAGGAATCCGCATTGCTGCTTGCAGCTATATTTATTATTATTATTATTATTATTATTCTCCTTGAGCCCAAATAGCTCAAAAGTCACTGGTCAAAAATTTTCTAAATTGGCACATTGATACTCCATGCCACTGGTACCCCCAAACCAAGAATGGCCCACATTACGCCCATAGGTGGCGCTACAGGCCACGCCCAAAAAACAAAATTCAAAGTGATACAATTTCCATGCCATTTGTCCAAATCTTCTGAAACTTGGTGTACATGCCTCATTCCTCATGGGGAACAAAAAGCCTCAAGAACCCATAACTTCCGCCATGATGGATTTTCCCGTACGTTGAAAATTTGCGAAAACCTACAAAACTCTTCTTCTCCTGAACCGTAGCTCAATTGACTTGAAATTTGGTACACATGTGTAGAATGGACATCCTTGAAAGCGTTACTTAGGAAAAATGAATACGATACAAAATGGCTGAAAGGACGTGTTTATGTAAATGTCAAATTTTAACAATATATACGTGTCAATAAATCAAATGTAATTTTGACTGATGGTTTTCAAACCTAACATGCTTCAAGATGACATCACTCTGAAGTACTGCTTAAAGAATGGCCAACATTAAGCCCCTAGAGACGCTACAGGCCATGCCGAAATTCCCATTTTCTGGTCTAAAATGTTCTAATTTGGTACAATGGTACTACAGGCCAACAGGAACCCACAAACCAAGAATGGCCGACATTAAGCCACTAGAGAGCTAAAGGCCACGCCAAAATTCCGTTTTCTGGTCAAAAATGTTCTAATTTGGTACATTGATACTACAGGCCAACAGGAACCCACAAACCAAGAATGGCCAACATTCACCCCTAGAGAGCTACAGGCCATGCCGAAATTCCCATTTTCTGGTCTAAAATGTTCTAATTTGGTACAATGATACTACAGGCCAACAGGAACCCACAAACCAAGAATGGCCAACATTAAGCCATTAGAGAGCTACAGGTAATTCCCAAAAGTCCCATTTTCTGGTCAAACATTTTCTAATTTGGTACATTGATTCTACAGGCCAACAGGAACCCACAAACCAAGAATGGCCCACATTAAGCCCCTAGAGGCGCTACAGGCCACTCCAAAATTCCCATTTTCTGGTCAAATATTTTCTAATTTTGTACATTGATACTACAGGCCAACAGGAACCCACAAACCAAGAATGGCCCACATTTGCCCATAGGTGGTGCTACAGGCCACGCCCCAAAAAATATTTTCAAAGTGATACCATTTCCATGCCATTTGTCCAATTCTTCTGAAACTTGGTGTACATGCCTCATTTCTCATTGGGAACAAAAAAGCCTCAAGGATCCATAAGGTCGGTATGGATTTTCCTGTACATTGAAAATGTTTAGTTTAGGATTCAGACAGAAGACATGTTTTTGAATTCCTTAATTGGGAGGGTTTATCCCCAACCATCTACTGATCAATTTTAAATGATTTGCCATTTTGAGGAGGAATCCGCATTGCTGCTTGCAGCTATATTTATTATTATTATTATTATTACTTCTCCTTGAGCCCTAATAGCTCAAAAGTCACTGGTCAAAAATTTTCTAAATTGGCACATTGATACTCCATGCCAGTGGGTACCCCAAACCAAGAATGGCCCACATTCAGCCCATAGGTGGCGCTACAGGCCACGCCCAAAAAACAAAATTCAAAGTGATACAATTTCCACGCCATTTGTCCAAATCTTCTGAAATTTGGTGTACATGCCTCATTCCTCATGGGGAACAAAAAGCCTCAAGAACCCATAACTTCCGCCATGATGGATTTTCCCGTACGTTGAAAATTTGCGAAAACCTACAAAACTCTTCTTCTCCTGAACCGTAGCTCAATTGACTTGAAATTTGGTACACATGTGTAGAATGGACATCCTTGAAAGCGTTACTTAGGAAAAATGAATACGATACAAAATGGCTGAAAGAGTGTTTATGTAAATGTCCAAATTTTAACAATATATACGTGTCAATAAATCAAATGTAATTTTGACTGATGGTTTTCAAACCTAACATGCTTAAAGATGACATCACTCTGAAGTACTGTGCAAAGAATGGCCATGCCAAAATTCCCATTTTCTGGTCAAAAATGTTCTAATTTGGTAAATTAATAGTACAGGCCAACAGGAATCCACAAACCAAGAATGACCGACATAAGCCACTAGGGGCACTACAGGACAAGCCAAAATTCCCATTTTCTGGTCAAAAATGTTCTAATTAGGTACAAGAATAGTACAGGCCAACAGGAATCCACAAACCAAGAATGACCGACATTAAGCCACTAGGGAGCACTACAGGACAAGCCAAAATTCCCATTTTCTGGTCAAAAATTTTCTAATTTGGTACTTTGATACTACAGGCCAACAGGAACCCACATACCAAGTGTGGCCCACATTAAGCCCTTAGAGGCTACAGGCTACTCAAAATTTAGTTTTCTGGTCAAAAGCGTTCTAATTTGGTACATTGATACTGCAGGTCAACAGGAACCCTCAAACCAAGAATGGCCAACATTAAGCCCTAGGGAGCACTACAGGCCATGCCGAAATTCCCATTTTCTGGTCAAAAATGTTCTAATTTGGTACATTAATAGTACAGGCCAAAGGAATCCACAAACCAAGAATGACCGACATTCACCACTAGGTGAGCTAGAGGCCAAGCCGAAATTCCCATTTTCTGGTCAAAAAGTTATAATTTGGTACATTGATACTACAGGCCAACAGGAACCCACAAACCAAGTATGGCCCACATTAAGCCATTAGAGAGCTACAGGCCACTCCCAAAATTTCGTTTTCTGGTCAAAAATTTTCTAATATGGTACATTGATACTACTGGCCAACAGGAACCCACAAACAAGAATGGCCAACATTAAGCCCTAGGGGCACTAGAGGCCATTGAAATTCCCATTTATGGTCAAAAATGTTCTAATTTGGTACATTGATACTACAGGTCAACAGGAACCCTCAAACCAAGAATGGCCAACATTCACCCCTAGGAGCTACAGGTAATTCCCAAAGTCCCATTTTCTGGTCAAATATTTTCTAATTATGTACATTGATACTACAGGCCAACAGGAACCCACAAACCAAGAATGACCCACATTTGCCCATAGGTAGGCTACAGGCCACGCCCCAAAAAATATTTTCAAAGTGATACCATTTCCACGCCATTTAACCAATTCTTCTGAATCTTGGTGTACATGCCTCATTTCTCATTGGGAACAAAAAAGCCTCAAGGATCCATAAGGTCGATGATGGATTTTCCTGTAGACTGAAAATGTTTAGTTTAGGATTCAGACAGAAATACATGTTTTTGGATTCATCCATTGAGAGGGTTTAACCCCAACCATCTACTGATCAATTTTAAATGATTTGCCATTTTGAGGAGGAATCCGCATTGCTGCTTGCAGCTATATTTATTATTATTATTATTATTCTTCTCCTTGAGCCCAAATAGCTCAAAAGTCACTGGTCAAAAGTTTTCTAAATTGGCACATTGATACTCCATGCCAGCGGTACCCCCAAACCAAGAATGGTCCACATTACGCCCATAGGTGGCGCTACAGGCCACGCCCAAAAAACAAATTTCAAAGTGATACCATTTCCACGCCATTTGTCCAAATCTTCTGAAACTTGGTGTACATGCCTCATTCCTCATGGGGAACAAAAAGCCTCAAGAACCCATAACTTCCGCCATGATGGATTTTCCGTACGTTGAAAATTTGCGAAAACCTACAAAACTCTTCTTCTCCTGAACCGTAGCTCCAATTGACTTGAAATTTGGTACACATGTGTAGAATGGACAGTCTTTGAAAGCGTTACTTAGGAAAAATGAATCTGATACAAAATGGCTGAAAGGACGTGTTTATGTAAATGTCAAATTTTAACAATATATACGTGTCAATAAATCAAATGTAATTTTGACTGATGGTTTTCAAACCTAACATGCTTCAAGATGACATCACTCTGAAGTACTGCATAAAGAATGGCCAACATTAAGCCCCTAGAGGCAGCTACAGGCCATGCCGAAATTCCCATTTTCTGGTCTAAAATGTTCTAATTTGGTACAATGGTACTACAGGCCAACAGGAACCCACAAACCAAGAATGGCCGACATTAAGCCACTAGAGCAGCTAAAGGCCACGCCAAAATTCCCGTTTTCTGGTCAAAAATGTTCTAATTTGGTACATTGATACTACAGGCCAACAGGAACCCACAAACCAAGAATGGCCAACATTCAAGCCCATCTAGTAAAGCAGGTACAGACTACAGAAGGCCAACATGCCACTAGAGAATTCCCATTTTCTGGTCAAACATGTTCTAATTTGGTACATTGATACTACAGGCCAACAGGAACCCACAAACCAAGAATGGCCAACATTAAGCCCCTAGGGAGCACTACAGGCCACTCCCAAAATTCCCATTTTCTGGTCAAATATTTTCTAATTTTGTACATTGATACTACAGGCCAACAGGAACCCACAAACCAAGAATGGCCCACATTTGCCCATAGGTGGTGCTACAGGCCACGCCCCAAAAAATATTTTCAAAGTGATACCATTTCCACGCCATTTGTCCAATTCTTCTGAAACTTGGTGTACATGCCTCATTTCTCATTGGGAACAAAAAAGCCTCAAGGATCCATAAGGTCGGTATGGATTTTCCTGTACATTGAAAATGTTTAGTTTAGGATTCAGACAAAGACATGTTTTTGAATTCCTTAATTGGGAGGTTTATCCCCAACCATCTACTGATCAATTTTAAATGATTTGCCATTTTGAGGAGGAATCCGCATTGCTGCTTGCAGCTATATTTATTATTATTATTATTATTCTTCTCCTTGAGCCCCAATAGCTCAAAAGTCACTGGTCAAAAATTTTCTAAATTGGCACATTGATACTCCATGCCATGGGTACCCCCAAACCAAGAATGGCCCACATTCAGCCCATAGGTGGCGCTACAGGCCACGCCCAAAAAACAAAATTCAAAGTGATACAATTTCCGCCATTTGTCCAAATCTTCTGAAATTTGGTGTACATGCCTCATTCCTCATGGGGAACAAAAAGCCTCAAGAACCCATAACTTCCGCCATGATGGATTTTCCCGTGCGTTGAAAATTTCGAAAACCTACAAAACTCTTCTTCTCCTGAACCGTAGCTCCAATTGACTTGAAATTTGGTACACATGTGTAGAATGGACATCCTTGAAAGCGTTACTTAGGAAAAATGAATCACGATACAAAATGGCTGAAAGGAGTGTTTATGTAAATGTCCAAATTTTAACAATATATACGTGTCAATAAATCAAATGTAATTTTGACTGATGGTTTTCAAACCTAACATGCTTAAAGATGACATCACTCTGAAGTACTGTGCAAAGAATGGCCATGCCAAAATTCCCATTTTCTGGTCAAAAATGTTCTAATTTGGTAAATTAATAGTACAGGCCAACAGGAATCCACAAACCAAGAATGACCGACATCATGCCACTAGGGGGCACTACAGGACAAGCCAAAATTCCCATTTTCTGGTCAAAAATGTTCTAATTAGGTACAAAGAATAGTACAGGCCAACAGGAATCCACAAACCAAGAATGACCGACATTAAGCCACTAGGGAGCACTACAGGACAAGCCAAAATTCCCATTTTCTGGTCAAAAATTTTCTAATTTGGTACTTTGATACTACAGGCCAACAGGAACCCACATACCAAGTGTGGCCCACATTAAGCCCTTAGAGAGCTACAGAGCTACTCCAAAATTTAGTTTTCTGGTCAAAAGCGTTCTAATTTGGTACATTGATACTGCAGGTCAACAGGAACCCTCAAACCAAGAATGGCCAACATTAAGCCCTAGGGAGCACTACAGGCCATGCCGAAATTCCCATTTTCTGGTCAAAAATGTTCTAATTTGGTACATTAATAGTACAGGCCAAAAGGAATCCACAAACCAAGAATGACCGACATTCACCACTAGGTGAGCTAGAGGCCAAGCCGAAATTCCCATTTTCTGGTCAAAAAGTTATAATTTGGTACATTGATACTACAGGCCAACAGGAACCCACAAACCAAGTATGGCCCACATTAAGCCATTAGAGAGCTACAGGCCACTCCCAAAATTTCGTTTTCTGGTCAAAAATTTTCTAATATGGTACATTGATACTACTGGCCAACAGGAACCCACAAACAAAGAATGGCCAACATTAAGCCCTAGGGAGCACTAGAGCCACCTTGAAATTCCCATTTATGGTCAAAAATGTTCTAATTTGGTACATTGATACTACAGGTCAACAGGAACCCTCAAACCAAGAATGGCCAACATTCACCCCTAGAGAGCTACAGGTAATTCCCAAAGTCCCATTTTCTGGTCAAATATTTTCTAATTATGTACATTGATACTACAGGCCAACAGGAACCCACAAACCAAGAATGACCCACATTTGCCCATAGGAGTGCTACAGGCCACGCCCCCAAAAATATTTTCAAAGTGATACCATTTCCACGCCATTTAACCAATTCTTTTGAATCTTGGTGTACATGCCTCATTTCTCATTGGGAACAAAAACGCCTCAAGGATCCATAAGGTATGATGGATTTTCCTGTAGACTGAAAATGTTTAGTTTAGGATTCAGACAGAAATACATGTTTTTGGATTCATCCATTGAGAGGGTTTAACCCCAACCCTCTACTGATCAATTTGAAATGATTTGCCATTTTGAGGAGGAATCCGCATTGCTGCTTGCAGCTATATTTATTATTATTATTATTATTATTATTCTCCTTGAGCCCCAATAGCTCAAAAGTCACTGGTCAAAAATTTTCTAAATTGGCACATTGATACTCCATGCCATGGTACCCCCAAACCAAGAATGGCCCACATTCAGCCCATAGGTGGCGCTACAGGCCACGCCCAAAAAACAAAATTCAAAGTGATACAATTTCCACGCCATTTGTCCAAATCTTCTGAAATTTGGTGTACATGCCTCATTCCTCATGGGGAACAAAAAGCCTCAAGAACCCATAACTTCGCCATGATGGATTTTCCCGTGCGTTGAAAATTTGCGAAAACCTACAAAACTCTTCTTCTCCTGAACCGTAGCTCCAATTGACTTGAAATTTGGTACACATGTGTAGAATGGACATCCTTGAAAGCGTTACTTAGGAAAAATGAATCACGATACAAAATGGCTGAAAGAGCGTGTTTATGTAAATGTCCAAATTTTAACAATATATACGTGTCAATAAATCAAATGTAATTTTGACTGATGGTTTTCAAACCTAACATGCTTCAAGATGACATCACTCTGAAGTACTGTGCAAAGAATGGCCATGCCAAAATTCCCATTTTCTGGTCAAAAATGTTCTAATTTGGTAAATTAATAGTACAGGCCAACAGGAATCCACAAACCAAGAATGACCGACATAAGCCACTAGGGGCACTACAGGACAAGCCAAAATTCCCATTTTCTGGTCAAAAATGTTCTAATTTGGTACAATGAATAGTACAGGCCAACAGGAATCCACAAACCAAGAATGACCGACATTAAGCCACTAGGGAGCACTACAGGACAAGCCAAAATTCCCATTTTCTGGTCAAAAATTTTCTAATTTGGTACTTTGATACTACAGGCCAACAGGAACCCACATACCAAGTGTGGCCCACATTAAGCCCTTAGAGAGCTACAGGCTACTCCAAAATTTAGTTTCTGGTCAAAAGCGTTCTAATTTGGTACATTGATACTGCAGGTCAACAGGAACCCTCAAACCAAGAATGGCCAACATTAAGCCCTAGAGAGCACTACAGGCCATGCCGAAATTCCCATTTTCTGGTCAAAAATGTTCTAATTTGGTACATTAATAGTACAGGCCAACAGGAATCCACAAACCAAGAATGACCGACATTCACCACTAGGTGGAGCTAGAGGCCAAGCCGAAATTCCCATTTTCTGGTCAAAAATGTTATAATTTGGTACATTGATACTACAGGCCAACAGGAACCCACAAACCAAGTATGGCCAACATTAAGCCATTAGAGAGCTACAGGCCACTCCCAAAATTCCATTTTCTGGTCAAAAATTTTCTAATTTGGTACATTGATACTACTGGCCAACAGGAACCCACAAACAAGAATGGCCAACATTAAGCCACTAGGGAGCACTAGAGGCCATTGCAAAATTCCCATTTCTGGTCAAAAATGTTCTAATTTGGTACATTGATACTACAGGTCAACAGGAACCCTCAAACCAAGAATGGCCAACATTCACCCCTAGGGAGCTACAGGTAATTCCCAAAGTCCCATTTTCTGGTCAAATATTTTCTAATTATGTACATTGATACTACAGGCCAACAGGAACCCACAAACCAAGAATGGCCCACATTTGCCCATAGGTGGTGCTACAGGCCACGCCCCAAAAAATATTTTCAAAGTGATACCATTTCCACGCCATTTAACCAATTCTTCTGAAACTTGGTGTACATGCCTCATTTCTCATTGGGAACAAAAAAGCCTCAAGGATCCATAAGGTCGATGATGGATTTTCCTGTACACTGAAAATGTTTAGTTTAGGATTCAGACAGAAGTACATGTTTTTGGATTCATCCATTGAGAGGGTTTAACCCCAACCCTCTACTGATCAATTTTAAATGATTTGCCATTTTGAGGAGGAATCCGCATTGCTGCTTTGCAGCTATATTTATATTATTATTATTATTATTCTTCTCCTTGAGCCCAAATAGCTCAAAAGTCACTGGTCAAAAGTTTTCTAAATTGGCACATTGATAGTCCATGCCAGCGGTACCCCCAAACCAAGAATGGTCAACATTCGCCCATAGGTGGCGCTACAGGCCACGCCCAAAAAACATATATTCAAAGTGATACCATTTCCGCCATTTGTCCAAATCTTCTGAAACTTGGTGTACATGCCTCATTTCTCATGGGGAACAAAAAGCCTCAAGAACCCATAACTTCCGCCATGATGGATTTTCCGTGCGTTGAAAATTTGCGAAAACCTACAAAACTCTTCTTCTCCTGAACCGTAGCTCAATTGACTTGAAATTTGGTACACATGTGTAGAATGGACAGTCTTTGAAAGCGTTACTTAGGAAAAATGAATACTGATACAAAATGGCTGAAAGAGCGTGTTTATGTAAATGTCCAAATTTTAACAATATATACGTGTCAATAAATCAAATGTAATTTTGACTGATGGTTTTCAAACCTAACATGCTTCAAGATGACATCACTCTGAAGTACTGTGCAAAGAATGGCCAACATTAAGCCCTAGAGAGCTACAGGCCATGCCGAAATTCCCATTTTCTGGTCTAAAATGTTCTAATTTGGTACAATGGTACTACAGGCCAACAGGAACCCACAAACCAAGAATGGCCGACATTAAGCCACTAGAGAAGCTAAAGGCCACGCCAAAATTCCGTTTTCTGGTCAAAAATGTTCTAATTTGGTACATTGATACTACAGGCCAACAGGAACCCACAAACCAAGAATGGCCAACATTCACCCCTAGAGAGCTACAGGCCATGCCGAAATTCCCATTTTCTGGTCTAAAATGTTCTAATTTGGTACAATGGTACTACAGGCCAACAGGAACCCACAAACCAAGAATGGCCAACATTAAGCCATTAGGAGCTACAGGTAATTCCCAAAAGTCCCATTTTCTGGTCAAACATTTTCTAATTTGGTACATTGATTCTACAGGCCAACAGGAACCCACAAACCAAGAATGGCCCACATTAAGCCCCTAGAGGAGCTACAGGCCACTCCAAAATTCCCATTTTCTGGTCAAATATTTTCTAATTTTGTACATTGATACTACAGGCCAACAGGAACCCACAAACCAAGAATGGCCCACATTTGCCCATAGGTGGTGCTACAGGCCACGCCCCAAAAAATATTTTCAAAGTGATACCATTTCCACGCCATTTGTCCAATTCTTCTGAAACTTGGTGTACATGCCTCATTTCTCATTGGGAACAAAAAAGCCTCAAGGATCCATAAGGTCGGTATGGATTTTCCTGTACATTGAAAATGTTTAGTTTAGGATTCAGACAAAGACATGTTTTTGAATTCATCAATTGGGAGGTTTATCCCCAACCATCTACTGATCAATTTTAAATGATTTGCCATTTTGAGGAGGAATCCGCATTGCTGCTTTGCAGCTATATTTATTATTATTATTATTATTATTCTTCTCCTTGAGCCCCAATAGCTCAAAAGTCACTGGTCAAAAATTTTCTAAATTGGCACATTGATACTCCATGCCATGGGTACCCCCAAACCAAGAATGGTCCACATTACGCCCATAGGTGGCGCTACAGGCCACGCCCAAAAAACAAAATTCAAAGTGATACAATTTCCAGCCATTTGTCCAAATCTTCTGAAATTTGGTGTACATGCCTCATTCCTCATGGGGAACAAAAAGCCTCAAGAACCCATAACTTCCGCCATGATGGATTTTCCGTACGTTGAAAATTTCGAAAACCTACAAAACTCTTCTTCTCCTGAACCGTAGCTCCAATTGACTTGAAATTTGGTACACATGTGTAGAATGGACATCCTTGAAAGCGTTACTTAGGAAAAATGAATCACGATACAAAATGGCTGAAAGGAGTGTTTATGTAAATGTCCAAATTTTAACAATATATCGTGTCAATAAATCAAATGTAATTTTGACTGATGGTTTTCAAACCTAACATGCTTCAAGATGACATCACTCTGAAGTACTGTGCAAAGAATGGCCATGCCAAAATTCCCATTTTCTGGTCAAAAATGTTCTAATTTGGTAAATTAATAGTACAGGCCAACAGGAATCCACAAACCAAGAATGACCGACATCAGCCACTAGGGGCACTACAGGACAAGCCAAAATTCCCATTTTCTGGTCAAAAATGTTCTAATTTGGTACAATGAATAGTACAGGCCAACAGGAATCCACAAACCAAGAATGACCGACATTAAGCCACTAGGGAGCACTACAGGACAAGCCAAAATTCCCATTTTCTGGTCAAAAATTTTCTAATTTGGTACTTTGATACTACAGGCCAACAGGAACCCACATACCAAGTGTGGCCCACATTAAGCCCTTAGAGAGCTACAGGCTACTCAAAATTTAGTTTTCTGGTCAAAAGCGTTCTAATTTGGTACATTGATACTGCAGGTCAACAGGAACCCTCAAACCAAGAATGGCCAACATTAAGCCCCTAGGGAGCACTACAGGCCATGCCGAAATTCCCATTTTCTGGTCAAAAATGTTCTAATTTGGTACATTAATAGTACAGGCCAAAGGAATCCACAAACCAAGAATGACCGACATTCACCACTAGGTGGCTAGAGGCCAAGCGAAATTCCCATTTTCTGGTCAAAAATGTTCTAATTTGGTACATTGATACTACAGGCCAACAGGAACCCACAAACCAAGAATGGCCAACATTAAGCCATTAGAGAAGCTACAGGTAATTCCCAAAAGTCCCATTTTCTGGTCAAACATTTTCTAATTTGGTACATTGATTCTACAGGCCAACAGGAACCCTACAAACCAAGAATGGCCCACATTAAGCCCCTAGGAGCAGCTACAGAGCCACTCCAAAATTCCCATTTTCTGGTCAAATATTTTCTAATTATGTACATTGATACTACAGGCCAACAGGAACCCACAAACCAAGAATGACCCACATTTGCCCATAGGTGGTGCTACAGGCCACGCCCCAAAAAATATTTTCAAAGTGATACCATTTCCACGCCATTTAACCAATTCTTCTGAAACTTGGTGTACATGCCTCATTTCTCATTGGGAACAAAAAAGCCTCAAGGATCCATAAGGTATGGTATGGATTTTCCTGTACACTGAAAATGTTTAGTTTAGGATTCAGACAGAAGTACATGTTTTTGGATTCATCCATTGAGAGGGTTTAACCCCAACCATCTACTGATCAATTTGAAATGATTTGCCATTTTGAGGAGGAATCCGCATTGCTGCTTGCAGCTATATTTATTATTATTATTATTATTATTCTCCTTGAGCCCAAATAGCTCAAAAGTCACTGGTCAAAAATTTTCTAAATTGGCACATTGATACTCCATGCCAGTGGTACCCCCAAACCAAGAATGGCCCACATTCGCCCATAGGTGGCGCTACAGGCCACGCCCAAAAAACAAATTTCAAAGTGATACAATTTCCGCCATTTGTCCAAATCTTCTGAAATTTGGTGTACATGCCTCATTCCTCATGGGGAACAAAAAGCCTCAAGAACCCATAACTTCCGCCATGATGGATTTTCCGTGCGTTGAAAATTTCGAAAACCTACAAAACTCTTCTTCTCCTGAACCGTAGCTCAATTGACTTGAAATTTGGTACACATGTGTAGAATGGACATCTTTGAAAGCGTTACTTAGGAAAAATGAATACTGATACAAAATGGCTGAAAGAGCGTGTTTATGTAAATGTCCAAATTTTAACAATATATACGTGTCAATAAATCAAATGTAATTTTGACTGATGGTTTTCAAACCTAACATGCTTCAAGATGACATCACTCTGAAGTACTGCATAAAGAATGGCCAACATTAAGCCCCTAGAGCAGCTACAGGCCATGCCGAAATTCCCATTTTCTGGTCTAAAATGTTCTAATTTGGTACAATGGTACTACAGGCCAACAGGAACCCACAAACCAAGAATGGCCGACATTAAGCCACTAGAGAGCTAAAGGCCACGCCAAAATTCCGTTTTCTGGTCAAAAATGTTCTAATTTGGTACATTGATACTACAGGCCAACAGGAACCCACAAACCAAGAATGGCCAACATTCACCCCTAGAGAGCTACAGGCCATGCGAAATTCCCATTTTCTGGTCTAAAATGTTCTAATTTGGTACAATGGTACTACAGGCCAACAGGAACCCACAAACCAAGAATGGCCAACATTAAGCCATTAGGAGCGCTACAGGTAATTCCAAAAGTCCCATTTTCTGGTCAAACATTTTCTAATTTGGTACATTGATTCTACAGGCCAACAGGAACCCACAAACCAAGAATGGCCCACATTAAGCCCCTAGGGAGCTACAGGCCACTCCAAAATTCCCATTTTCTGGTCAAATATTTTCTAATTTTGTACATTGATACTACAGGCCAACAGGAACCCACAAACCAAGAATGGCCCACATTTGACCATAGGTGGTGCTACAGGCCACGCCCCAAAAAATATTTTCAAAGTGATACCATTTCCACGCCATTTGTCCAATTCTTCTGAAACTTGGTGTACATGCCTCATTTCTCATTGGGAACAAAAAAGCCTCAAGGATCCATAAGGTCAGTGATGGATTTTCCTGTACATTGAAAATGTTTAGTTTAGGATTCAGACAAAGTACATGTTTTTGAATTCATCCATTGGGAGGGTTTATCCCCAACCATCTACTGATCAATTTTAAATGATTTGCCATTTTGAGGAGGAATCCGCATTGCTGCTTTGCAGCTATATTTATTATTATTATTATTATTATTACTTCTCCTTGAGCCCCAATAGCTCAAAAGTCACTGGTCAAAAATTTTCTAAATTGGCACATTGATACTCCATGCCAGCGGTACCCCCAAACCAAGAATGGCCCACATTCAGCCCATAGGTGGCGCTACAGGCCACGCCCAAAAAACAAAATTCAAAGTGATACAATTTCCGCCATTTGTCCAAATCTTCTGAAATTTGGTGTACATGCCTCATTCCTCATGGGGAACAAAAAAGCCTCAAGAACCCATAACTTCCGCCATGATGGATTTTTCCGTGCGTTGAAAATTTGCGAAAACCTACAAAACTCTTCTTCTCCTGAACCGTAGCTCAATTGACTTGAAATTTGGTACACATGTGTAGAATGGACAGTCCTTGAAAGCGTTACTTAGGAAAAATGAATACTGATACAAAATGGCTGAAAGGCGTGTTTATGTAAATGTCCAAATTTTAACAATATATACGTGTCAATAAATCAAATGTAATTTTGACTGATGGTTTTCAAACCTAACATGCTTCAAGATGACATCACTCTGAAGTACTGTAAAGAATGGCCAACATTAAGCCCCTAGAGAGCTACAGGCCATGCCGAAATTCCCATTTTCTGGTCTAAAATGTTCTAATTTGGTACAATGGTACTACAGGCCAACAGGAACCCACAAACCAAGAATGGCCGACATTAAGCCACTAGGAAGCTAAAGGCCACGCCAAAATTCCGTTTTCTGGTCAAAAATGTTCTAATTTGGTACATTGATACTACAGGCCAACAGGAACCCACAAACCAAGAATGGCCAACATTCACCCTAGAGAGCTACAGGCCATGCCGAAATTCCCATTTTCTGGTCTAAAATGTTCTAATTTGGTACAATGGTACTACAGGCCAACAGGAACCCACAAACCAAGAATGGCCAACATTAAGCCATTAGAAGCACTACAGGTAATTCCCAAAATTCCCATTTTCTGGTCAAACATTTTCTAATTTGGTACATTGATTCTACAGGCCAACAGGAACCCTCAAACCAAGAATGGCCCACATTAAGCCCCTAGAGAGCCTACAGGCCACTCCAAAATTCCCATTTTCTGGTCAAATATTTTCTAATTTTGTACATTGATACTACAGGCCAACAGGAACCCACAAACCAAGAATGACCCACATTTGCCCATAGGTAGTGCTACAGGCCACGCCCCAAAAAATATTTTCAAAGTGATACCATTTCCACGCCATTTAGCCAATTCTTCTGAAACTTGGTGTACATGCCTCATTTCTCATTGGGAACAAAAAAGCCTCAAGGATCCATAAGGTCGGTATGGATTTTCCTGTACATTGAAAATGTTTAGTTTAGGATTCAGACAGAAATACATGTTTTTGGATTCATCCATTGGGAGGGTTTAACCCCAACCATCTACTGATCAATTTTAAATGATTTGCCATTTTGAGGAGGAATCCGCATTGCTGCTTGCAGCTATATTTATTATTATTATTATTATTCTTCTCCTTGAGCCCCAATAGCTCAAAAGTCACTGGTCAAAAATTTTCTAAATTGGCACATTGATACTCCATGCCAGCGGGTACCCCCAAACCAAGAATGGCCCACATTACGCCCATAGGTGGCACTACAGGCCACGCCCAAAAAACAAAATTCAAAGTGATACAATTTCCGCCATTTGTCCAAATCTTCTGAAATTTGGTGTACATGCCTCATTCCTCATGGGGAACAAAAAGCCTCAAGAACCCATAACTTCGCCATGATGGATTTTCCGTGCGTTGAAAATTTGCGAAAACCTACAAAACTCTTCTTCTCCTGAACCGTAGCTCAATTGACTTGAAATTTGGTACACATGTGTAGAATGGACATCCTTGAAAGCGTTACTTAGGAAAAATGAATCACGATACAAAATGGCTGAAAGAGCGTGTTTATGTAAATGTCCAAATTTTAACAATATATCGTGTCAATAAATCAAATGTAATTTTGACTGATGGTTTTCAAACCTAACATGCTTCAAGATGACATCACTCTGAAGTACTGTGCAAAGAATGGCCATGCCAAAATTCCCATTTTCTGGTCAAAAATGTTCTAATTTGGTAAATTAATAGTACAGGCCAACAGGAATCCACAAACCAAGAATGACCGACATCAGCCACTAGGGGCACTACAGGACAAGCCAAAATTCCCATTTTCTGGTCAAAAATGTTCTAATTCGGTACAAGAATAGTACAGGCCAACAGGAATCCACAAACCAAGAATGACCGACATTAAGCCACTAGGGAGCACTACAGGACAAGCCAAAATTCCCATTTTCTGGTCAAAAATTTTCTAATTTGGTACTTTGATACTACAGGCCAACAGGAACCCACATACCAAGTGTGGCCCACATTAAGCCCTTAGAGAGCTACAGGCTACTCAAAATTTAGTTTTCTGGTCAAAAGCGTTCTAATTTGGTACATTGATACTGCAGGTCAACAGGAACCCTCAAACCAAGAATGGCCAACATTAAGCCCTAGGGAGCACTACAGGCCATGCCGAAATTCCCATTTTCTGGTCAAAAATGTTCTAATTTGGTACATTAATAGTACAGGCCAAAGGAATCCACAAACCAAGAATGACCGACATTCACCACTAGGTGAGCTAGAGGCCAAGCCGAAATTCCCATTTTCTGGTCAAAAAGTTATAATTTGGTACATTGATACTACAGGCCAACAGGAACCCACAAACCAAGTATGGCCCACATTAAGCCATTAGAGAGCTACAGGCCACTCCCAAAATTTCGTTTTCTGGTCAAAAATTTTCTAATATGGTACATTGATACTACTGGCCAACAGGAACCCACAAACAAAGAATGGCCAACATTAAGCCCCTAGGGAGCACTAGAGGCCACTCGAAATTCCCATTTTATGGTCAAAAATGTTCTAATTTGGTACATTGATACTACAGGTCAACAGGAACCCTCAAACCAAGAATGGCCAACATTCACCCCTAGGGAGCTACAGGTAATTCCCAAAAGTCCCATTTTCTGGTCAAATATTTTCTAATTATGTACATTGATACTACAGGCCAACAGGAACCCACAAACCAAGAATGACCCACATTTGCCCATAGGTGGTGCTACAGGCCACGCCCCAAAAAATATTTTCAAAGTGATACCATTTCCACGCCATTTAACCAATTCTTTTGAATCTTGGTGTACATGCCTCATTTCTCATTGGGAACAAAAAGCGCCTCAAGGATCCATAAGGTATGATGGATTTTCCTGTAGACTGAAAATGTTTAGTTTAGGATTCAGACAGAAATACATGTTTTTGGATTCATCCATTGAGAGGTTTAACCCCAACCCTCTACTGATCAATTTGAAATGATTTGCCATTTTGAGGAGGAATCCGCATTGCTGCTTTGCAGCTATATTTATTATTATTATTATTATTATTATTATTCTCCTTGAGCCCCAATAGCTCAAAAGTCACTGGTCAAAAATTTTCTAAATTGGCACATTGATACTCCATGCCAGCGGTACCCCCAAACCAAGAATGGCCCACATTACGCCCATAGGTGGCGCTACAGGCCACGCCCAAAAAACAAAATTCAAAGTGATACAATTTCCGCCATTTGTCCAAATCTTCTGAAATTTGGTGTACATGCCTCATTCCTCATGGGGAACAAAAAGCCTCAAGAACCCATAACTTCGCCATGATGGATTTTCCCGTGCGTTGAAAATTTGCGAAAACCTACAAAACTCTTCTTCTCCTGAACCGTAGCTCAATTGACTTGAAATTTGGTACACATGTGTAGAATGGACATCCTTGAAAGCGTTACTTAGGAAAAATGAATCACGATACAAAATGGCTGAAAGGAGTGTTTATGTAAATGTCCAAATTTTAACAATATATACGTGTCAATAAATCAAATGTAATTTTGACTGATGGTTTTCAAACCTAACATGCTTAAAGATGACATCACTCTGAAGTACTGTGCAAAGAATGGCCATGCCAAAATTCCCATTTTCTGGTCAAAAATGTTCTAATTTGGTAAATTAATAGTACAGGCCAACAGGAATCCACAAACCAAGAATGACCGACATCAGCCACTAGGGGCACTACAGGACAAGCCAAAATTCCCATTTTCTGGTCAAAAATGTTCTAATTCGGTACAAGAATAGTACAGGCCAACAGGAATCCACAAACCAAGAATGACCGACATTAAGCCACTAGGGAGCACTACAGGACAAGCCAAAATTCCCATTTTCTGGTCAAAAATTTTCTAATTTGGTACTTTGATACTACAGGCCAACAGGAACCCACATACCAAGTGTGGCCCACATTAAGCCCTTAGAGAGCTACAGGCTACTCCAAAATTTAGTTTTCTGGTCAAAAGCGTTCTAATTTGGTACATTGATACTGCAGGTCAACAGGAACCCTCAAACCAAGAATGGCCAACATTAAGCCCTAGGGAGCACTACAGGCCATGCCGAAATTCCCATTTTCTGGTCAAAAATGTTCTAATTTGGTACATTAATAGTACAGGCCAAAGGAATCCACAAACCAAGAATGACCGACATTCACCACTAGGTGAGCTAGAGGCCAAGCCGAAATTCCCATTTTCTGGTCAAAAAGTTATAATTTGGTACATTGATACTACAGGCCAACAGGAACCCACAAACCAAGTATGGCCCACATTAAGCCATTAGAGAGCTACAGGCCACTCCCAAAATTTCGTTTTCTGGTCAAAAATTTTCTAATATGGTACATTGATACTACTGGCCAACAGGAACCCACAAACAAAGAATGGCCAACATTAAGCCCCTAGGGAGCACTAGAGGCCCTTGAAATTCCCATTTATGGTCAAAAATGTTCTAATTTGGTACATTGATACTACAGGTCAACAGGAACCCTCAAACCAAGAATGGCCAACATTCACCCCTAGGGAGCTACAGGTAATTCCCAAAAGTCCCATTTTCTGGTCAAATATTTTCTAATTATGTACATTGATACTACAGGCCAACAGGAACCCACAAACCAAGAATGACCCACATTTGCCCATAGGAGGCTACAGGCCACGCCCCAAAAAATATTTTCAAAGTGATACCATTTCCACGCCATTTAACCAATTCTTTTGAATCTTGGTGTACATGCCTCATTTCTCATTGGGAACAAAAACGCCTCAAGGATCCATAAGGTATGATGGATTTTCCTGTAGACTGAAAATGTTTAGTTTAGGATTCAGACAGAAATACATGTTTTTGGATTCATCCATTGAGAGGGTTTAACCCCAACCCTCTACTGATCAATTTGAAATGATTTGCCATTTTGAGGAGGAATCCGCATTGCTGCTTGCAGCTATATTTATTATTATTATTATTATTCTTCTCCTTGAGCCCCAATAGCTCAAAAGTCACTGGTCAAAAATTTTCTAAATTGGCACATTGATACTCCATGCCAGTGGTACCCCCAAACCAAGAATGGCCCACATTCAGCCCATAGGTGGCGCTACAGGCCACGCCCAAAAAACAAAATTCAAAGTGATACAATTTCCAGCCATTTGTCCAAATCTTCTGAAATTTGGTGTACATGCCTCATTCCTCATGGGGAACAAAAAGCCTCAAGAACCCATAACTTCGCCATGATGGATTTTCCGTGCGTTGAAAATTTGCGAAAACCTACAAAACTCTTCTTCTCCTGAACCGTAGCTCCAATTGACTTGAAATTTGGTACACATGTGTAGAATGGACATCCTTGAAAGCGTTACTTAGGAAAAATGAATCCGATACAAAATGGCTGAAAGAGCGTGTTTATGTAAATGTCAAATTTTAACAATATATACGTGTCAATAAATCAAATGTAATTTTGACTGATGGTTTTCAAACCTAACATGCTTCAAGATGACATCACTCTGAAGTACTGCTAAAGAATGGCCAACATTAAGCCCCTAGAGAGCTACAGGCCATGCGAAATTCCCATTTTCTGGTCTAAAATGTTCTAATTTGGTACAATGGTACTACAGGCCAACAGGAACCCACAAACCAAGAATGGCCGACATTAAGCCACTAGGGAGCTAAAGGCCACGCCAAAATTCCGTTTTCTGGTCAAAAATGTTCTAATTTGGTACATTGATACTACAGGCCAACAGGAACCCACAAACCAAGAATGGCCAACATTCACCCCTAGAGAAGCTACAGGCCATGCCGAAATTCCCATTTTCTGGTCTAAAATGTTCTAATTTGGTACAATGATACTACAGGCCAACAGGAACCCACAAACCAAGAATGGCCAACATTAAGCCATTAGGAAGCTACAGGTAATTCCCAAAAGTCCCATTTTCTGGTCAAACATTTTCTAATTTGGTACATTGATTCTACAGGCCAACAGGAACCCACAAACCAAGAATGGCCCACATTAAGCCCTAGAGAGCGCTACAGGCCACTCCAAAATTCCCATTTTCTGGTCAAATATTTTCTAATTTTGTACATTGATACTACAGGCCAACAGGAACCCACAAACCAAGAATGGCCCACATTTGCCCATAGGTGGTGCTACAGGCCACGCCCCAAAAAATATTTTCAAAGTGATACCATTTCCATGCCATTTGTCCAATTCTTCTGAAACTTGGTGTACATGCCTCATTTCTCATTGGGAACAAAAAAGCCTCAAGGATCCATAAGGTCGGTATGGATTTTCCTGTACATTGAAAATGTTTAGTTTAGGATTCAGACAAAGACATGTTTTTGAATTCCTTAATTGAGAGGGTTTATCCCCAACCATCTACTGATCAATTTTAAATGATTTGCCATTTTGAGGAGGAATCCGCATTGCTGCTTTGCAGCTATATTTATTATTATTATTATTATTATTACTTCTCCTTGAGCCCAAATAGCTCAAAAGTCACTGGTCAAAAGTTTTCTAAATTGGCACATTGATACTCCATGCCAGCGGTACCCCAAACCAAGAATGGCCCACATTCAGCCCATAGGTGGCGCTACAGGCCACGCCCAAAAAACAAAATTCAAAGTGATACAATTTCCACGCCATTTGTCCAAATCTTCTGAAACTTGGTGTACATGCCTCATTCCTCATGGGGAACAAAAAGCCTCAAGAACCCATAACTTCCGCCATGATGGATTTTCCCGTGCGTTGAAAATTTGCGAAAACCTACAAAACTCTTCTTCTCCTGAACCGTAGCTCAATTGACTTGAAATTTGGTACACATGTGTAGAATGGACAGTCCTTGAAAGCGTTACTTAGGAAAAATGAATCACGATACAAAATGGCTGAAAGAGTGTTTATGTAAATGTCCAAATTTTAACAATATATACGTGTCAATAAATCAAATGTAATTTTGACTGATGGTTTTCAAACCTAACATGCTTCAAGATGACATCACTCTGAAGTACTGCAAAGAATGGCCAACATTAAGCCCTAGGGAGCTACAGGCCATGCCGAAATTCCCATTTTCTGGTCTAAAATGTTCTAATTTGGTACAATGGTACTACAGGCCAACAGGAACCCACAAACCAAGAATGGCCGACATTAAGCCACTAGGGAGCTAAAGGCCACGCCAAAATTCCGTTTTCTGGTCAAAAATGTTCTAATTTGGTACATTGATACTACAGGCCAACAGGAACCCACAAACCAAGAATGGCCAACATTCACCCTAGAGAGCTACAGGCCATGCCAAAATTCCCATTTTCTGGTCTAAAATGTTCTAATTTGGTACAATGATACTACAGGCCAACAGGAACCCACAAACCAAGAATGGCCAACATTAAGCCATTAGGAGAGCTACAGGTAATTCCCAAAAGTCCCATTTTCTGGTCAAACATTTTCTAATTTGGTACATTGATTCTACAGGCCAACAGGAACCCACAAACCAAGAATGGCCCACATTAAGCCCCTAGGGAGCTACAGGCCACTCCAAAATTCCCATTTTCTGGTCAAATATTTTCTAATTTTGTACATTGATACTACAGGCCAACAGGAACCCACAAACCAAGAATGGCCCACATTTGACCATAGGTGGTGCTACAGGCCACGCCCCAAAAAATATTTTCAAAGTGATACCATTTCCACGCCATTTGTCCAATTCTTCTGAAACTTGGTGTACATGCCTCATTTCTCATTGGGAACAAAAAAGCCTCAAGGATCCATAAGGTCGGTATGGATTTTCCTGTACATTGAAAATGTTTAGTTTAGGATTCAGACAAAGACATGTTTTTGAATTCCTTAATTGGGAGGTTTATCCCCAACCATCTACTGATCAATTTTAAATGATTTGCCATTTTGAGGAGGAATCCGCATTGCTGCTTTGCAGCTATATTTATTATTATTATTATTATTATTATTCTCCTTGAGCCCCAATAGCTCAAAAGTCACTGGTCAAAAGTTTTCTAAATTGGCACATTGATAGTCCATGCCAGCAGGTACCCCCAAACCAAGAATGGTCCACATTCAGCCCATAGGTGGCGCTACAGGCCACGCCCAAAAAACAAAATTTCAAAGTGATACCATTTCCGCCATTTGTCCAAATCTTCTGAAACTTGGTGTACATGCCTCATTTCTCATGGGGAACAAAAAGCCTCAAGAACCCATAACTTCGCCATGATGGATTTTCCGTGCGTTGAAAATTTGCGAAAACCTACAAAACTCTTCTTCTCCTGAACCGTAGCTCAATTGACTTGAAATTTGGTACACATGTGTAGAATGGACAGTCTTTGAAAGCGTTACTTAGGAAAAATGAATCACGATACAAAATGGCTGAAAGAGTGTTTATGTAAATGTCCAAATTTTAACAATATATACGTGTCAATAAATCAAATGTAATTTTGACTGATGGTTTTCAAACCTAACATGCTTCAAGATGACATCACTCTGAAGTACTGTAAAGAATGGCCAACATTAAGCCCCTAGGAAGCTACAGGCCATGCCGAAATTCCCATTTTCTGGTCTAAAATGTTCTAATTTGGTACAATGGTACTACAGGCCAACAGGAACCCACAAACCAAGAATGGCCGACATTAAGCCACTAGAGAGCTAAAGGCCACGCCAAAATTCCCGTTTTCTGGTCAAAAATGTTCTAATTTGGTACATTGATACTACAGGCCAACAGGAACCCACAAACCAAGAATGGCCAACATTCACCCCTAGGGAGCTACAGGCCATGCCGAAATTCCCATTTTCTGGTCTAAAATGTTCTAATTTGGTACAATGATACTACAGGCCAACAGGAACCCACAAACCAAGAATGGCCAACATTAAGCCATTAGGAGCGCTACAGGTAATTCCCAAAAGTCCCATTTTCTGGTCAAACATTTTCTAATTTGGTACATTGATTCTACAGGCCAACAGGAACCCACAAACCAAGAATGGCCCACATTAAGCCCCTAGAGAAGCTACAGGCCACTCCAAAATTCCCATTTTCTGGTCAAATATTTTCTAATTTTGTACATTGATACTACAGGCCAACAGGAACCCACAAACCAAGAATGGCCCACATTAGACCATAGGTGGTGCTACAGGCCACGCCCCAAAAAATATTTTCAAAGTGATACCATTTCCACGCCATTTGTCCAATTCTTCTGAAACTTGGTGTACATGCCTCATTTCTCATTGGGAACAAAAAAGCCTCAAGGATCCATAAGGTCGGTATGGATTTTCCTGTACATTGAAAATGTTTAGTTTAGGATTCAGACAAAGACATGTTTTTGAATTCCTTAATTGGGAGGGTTTATCCCCAACCATCTACTGATCAATTTTAAATGATTTGCCATTTTGAGGAGGAATCCGCATTGCTGCTTTGCAGCTATATTTATTATTATTATTATTATTCTTCTCCTTGAGCCCCAATAGCTCAAAAGTCACTGGTCAAAAATTTTCTAAATTGGCACATTGATACTCCATGCCAGCGGGTACCCCCAAACCAAGAATGGTCCACATTCGCCCATAGGTGGCGCTACAGGCCACGCCCAAAAAACAAAATTCAAAGTGATACAATTTCCGCCATTTGTCCAAATCTTCTGAAATTTGGTGTACATGCCTCATTCCTCATGGGGAACAAAAAAGCCTCAAGAACCCATAACTTCCGCCATGATGGATTTTCCCGTGCGTTGAAAATTTCGAAAACCTACAAAACTCTTCTTCTCCTGAACCGTAGCTCCAATTGACTTGAAATTTGGTACACATGTGTAGAATGGACATCCTTGAAAGCGTTACTTAGGAAAAATGAATCACGATACAAAATGGCTGAAAGAGTGTTTATGTAAATGTCCAAATTTTAACAATATATACGTGTCAATAAATCAAATGTAATTTTGACTGATGGTTTTCAAACCTAACATGCTTCAAGATGACATCACTCTGAAGTACTGTAAAGAATGGCCAACATTAAGCCCTAGGAGCTACAGGCCATGCCGAAATTCCCATTTTCTGGTCTAAAATGTTCTAATTTGGTACAATGGTACTACAGGCCAACAGGAACCCACAAACCAAGAATGGCCGACATTAAGCCACTAGAGAGCTAAAGGCCACGCCAAAATTCCGTTTTCTGGTCAAAAATGTTCTAATTTGGTACATTGATACTACAGGCCAACAGGAACCCACAAACCAAGAATGGCCAACATTCACCCCTAGGGAGCTACAGGCCATGCCGAAATTCCCATTTTCTGGTCTAAAATGTTCTAATTTGGTACAATGGTACTACAGGCCAACAGGAACCCACAAACCAAGAATGGCCAACATTAAGCCATTAGGAAGCTACAGGCCATTCCCAAAATTCCCATTTTCTGGTCAAACATTTTCTAATTTGGTACATTGATTCTACAGGCCAACAGGAACCCACAAACCAAGAATGGCCCACATTAAGCCCCTAGAGAAGCTACAGGCCACTCCAAAATTCCCATTTTCTGGTCAAATATTTTCTAATTTTGTACATTGATACTACAGGCCAACAGGAACCCACAAACCAAGAATGGCCCACATTTGACCATAGGTGGTGCTACAGGCCACGCCCCAAAAAATATTTTCAAAGTGATACCATTTCCACGCCATTTGTCCAATTCTTCTGAAACTTGGTGTACATGCCTCATTTCTCATTGGGAACAAAAAGCCTCAAGGATCCATAAGGTCGGTATGGATTTTCCTGTACATTGAAAATGTTTAGTTTAGGATTCAGACAGAAGACATGTTTTTGAATTCATCCATTGAGAGGGTTTATCCCCAACCATCTACTGATCAATTTTAAATGATTTGCCATTTTGAGGAGGAATCCGCATTGCTGCTATTGCAGCTATATTTTATTATTATTATTATTATTATTATTATTCTTCTCCTTGAGCCCCAATAGCTCAAAAGTCACTGGTCAAAAATTTTCTAAATTGGCACATTGATACTCCATGCCAGCGGTACCCCCAAACCAAGAATGGTCAACATTCAGCCCATAGGTGGCGCTACAGGCCACGCCCAAAAACAAAAATTCAAAGTGATATAATTTCCACCCCATTTGTCCAAATCTTCTGAAACTTTGTAAACATGCCTCATTTCTCATGGGGAACAAAAAAGCCTCAAGGACCCATACTTCTGCCATTATGGATTTTCCTGTACAGTGAAAATTTTGGAAAACCTACAAAACTCTTCTTCTCCTGAACCTCAGCTCCAATTGACTTGGAATTTGGCACACGTGTGTAGTATGTATGTCTTTCCAAGCGTTACTTAGCAAAAATGAATACAATACAAAATGGCTGAAATGGGCGTGTTTATGTAAATGTACACACAAAAGATGATCAAAAATTTTTAAAATCCCATTGATTTACAATGGCTGAGCAAAAGTGCTCCCTCTACTGGACAAATATGGTCCACATGTAAAATCCCATTCACTTACATTGGCTGAGCAAAGAGGCTCCCTCTACTGGAGTAACTCTGTCTACCACATGCAGCTCTTCTGTAGCAATCTCTCTAATGAAGCATTTAGGTCTCCTAGTGGGTGGAGCTCAGACTTAGACTACAGAAGACATTTTGCGTCTGCATGAGGTATGTCAAATCAATTGTGTGTCTTAATGCTTTCCAGTTTGAACATTCAAGCGATTTTACACTATTCAACTCAACAAAGGCAAAACAACTCAAATAAATGTTTTCGAGCAGTTTGTGTGACACAGCGGCGAGCAGCGTCGGCGTCTAGCGTTCACTGCGCCGATGAGAGTTAAGCTTTCCCTTCTTGCGTTTCAGCGGACAATTTCATACACCAAAATACATGATATATTGGGGTGTCTGCTATATCTCAAGTGAACAAACAGTTGATAAAGAAATCGGGTATCAATATATTGAATTATGAATTATTGAAGGGGTCTAGTGATGCGCTGTGATGTCCTGTTAGATTTTTCTCTATCGAGACAGCGTTAGCGTATCAAAACTTCCGAGTATGATGTTGTTTAATTGTCTCTGACAACACGCAATCCTCGGTGAGATCATTTTTGCTTCGCATCTTCCACGAAGGTTTGTTGGTTGTGTACAATGGTTGCCTGCTTGAACATTCAAGCGATTTTACACTATTCAACTCAACAAAGGCAAAACAACTCAAATAAATGTTTCGAGCAGTTTGTGTGACACAGCGGCGAGCAGCGTCGCGACTAGCGCTTCGCTGCGCCCGATGAGAGTTAAGCTTTCACAGCTTCATGCGTTTGAGCGGACAATTTCATACACCAAAATACATGATATATTGGGGTGTCTGTTATGTATCAAGTGAACAAACAGTTGATAAAGAAATTGGGTATCAATATATTTAATTATGAATTATTGTGAACAACACGGATGCGCTGTGGTGTCCTGTTAAGATTTTTCTCTCGAAACAGCGTTAACAGCTTAAACAAAATACTGCGTTATTTTTGCACATACAGATACATTTAATACATCGTCACAAACTATGAAAGTTGTACTTTTATTTGTTGTAAAATAAAGAAAATAAACCGTGTGCTCTTTGTCTAAGCGAATATCTTTCTGAAACCGTCACAAAAACTTACACAAACATGAAACATATGTCTAAAGAAAGTAGGGATGGGCTGATCAATCCTAGCGTTATCAAAACTTCCGAGAATGATGTTGTTTAATTGTCTCTGACAACCGCATAAACCCATGGTGAGATCATTTTGCTCGCATCATCATGAAGGTTTGTCGGTTGTATACAATGTTTGCCTGTTTGAACATTCAAGCGATTTTACACTATTCAACTCAACAAATGTCAAAACAACTCAAATACATGTTTTGCGAGCTGTTTGTGTGACACAGCGAGCAGCGTCGGCGTCTAACTCACGCACTCCGATGTCTTTACGCTGCTGCTAGCGTCTGAGCGGACAATTTCATACAACAGAGTGTCAAAATACATGATATATTGAGGAGTCTGTTATGTCTCAAGTGAACAAACAGTTGAGAAAGAAATCTGGAATAATTATATTTTATTCTGGCATTATTCAGATGGCGTCCTGCTATATTTTTCTCTCGAAACAAGCGGAAACAACTTAAACAAAATACTGCGTCATTTTTGCCCATACAGAAACATGCAAGACATCATTACGAACTATGAAATGTGTACTTTTATTTGTGTACACTTACAATAACAACAAAACCTTGTGCTTTTGTAAAATAAATAAACAGGGTGCTCAGTCTCTGTCTTAGCGATTATTTTTCTGAAACCGTCACAAAATTCAAGTGAACAAAATCAACCATTCACGCAGTCTGTATTTTATCATCTCACAATGAATACAAATGCAACAAGCATGGCACAAAACGAAAATAATGATACTTCTCAGTTCTCAAAAGATTAAACTGAACTGTGCCTTAAGTATCGTATCATGCGATAAAAGCCTCTTAAAGAGACAGTAACAATTTAGCCTTAGGTCCTGAACATAGACATTCCCAAGTAATTGAGAAGTACAAATGGTATTATTTTAAGTTTTTTATTTCTCTCTTACCTTGTAAAATGCCACGTTTTTGAATGGCATGTAAACACAATCACTCCATTTTTTCACTGGATCTGTTGCTATTTTAATGATTTAAAAATCAAAGCACTGACCATTTAAAGTGTGAGCTTGTAGGCTACATTTTGAAATAGTTATAAACAGTCACAGCTATACAGTGTTATTATGTGCCTAGATAGTCTTTCAAATAAAATTGCTTGTGATATGCTTATGTAAATCACACAAAAAAACAGAAAAAAAATCTTAGAGAGAAGTGAAAGTGAAAGTAGAGATTTTCAAAGTGATTTTTCATTCAAAGTGATACAATTTCCACGCCATTTGTCTAAATCTTCTGAAACTTGGTGTACATGCCTCATTCCTCATGGGGAACAAAAAAGCCTTAAGGACCCATAACTTTCACCATGATGGATTTTCCCGTGCGTTGAAAATTTGCGAAAACCTAAAAATACTCTTCTTCTCCTGAACCGTAGCTCAATTGACTTGAAATTTGGTACACATTTGTAGAATGGACATCCTTGAAAACATTACTTAGGAAAAATGAATGTGATACAAAATGTCTGAAAGAGCGTGTTTATGTAAATGTCCAAATTTTAACAATATATACCTGTCAATAAATCAAATGTAATTTTGACTGATGGTTTTCAAACCTAACATGCTTCAAGATGACATCACTCTGAAGTACTGCTAAAGAATGGCCGACATTAAGCCCTAGAGGAGCTACAGGCCATGTCGAAATTCCCATTTTCTGGTCTAAAATGTTCTAATTTGGTACAATGGTACTACAGGCCAACAGGAACCCACAAACCAAGAATGGCCGACATTAGCCACTAGGAGAGCTAAAGGCCACGCCAAAATTCCGTTTTCTGGTCAAATTTTTTTTAATTTGGTACATTGATACTACAGGCAGACAGGAACCCACAAACCAAGAATGGACAACATTCACCCCTAGAGAGCTACAGGCCATGCCAAAATTCCCATTTTCTGGTCAAAAATGTTCTAATTTGGTACACTGATACTACATGCCAACAGGAACCCACAAACCACGAATGGCCAACATTAAGCCATTAGAAGCTACAGGTAATTCAAAAATCCCATTTTCTGGTCAAACATTTTCTAATTTGGTGTATTGATTCTACAGGCCGACAGGAACCCACAAACCAAGAAAGGCCCACATTAAGCCCCTAGGAGAGCTACAGAGCCACTCAAAATTCCCATTTTCTGGTCAAATATTTTCTAATTTTGTACATTTATACTACAGGCCAACAGGAACCCACAAACCAAGAATGACCAACATTTGCCCATAGGTGGCGCTACAGGCCACGCCCCAAATTTTTTTTCAAAATGATATAATATCCACCCCATTTGTCCAATTCTTCTGAAACTTGGTGTACATGCGCATTTCTCATTGGGAACAAAAAGCCTCAAGGATCCATAAGGTCGGTATGGATTTTCCTGTACATTGAAAATGTTTTGTTTAGGAATCAGGCGAAGACATGTTTTTTGAATTCCTTAATTGGGAGGGTTTATCCCCAACCATCTACTGATCAATTTTAAATGATTTGCCATTTTGAGGAGGAATCCGCATTGCTGCTTGCAGCTATATTTATTATTATTATTATTCTTCTCCTTGAGCCCCAATAGCTCAAAAAGTCACTGGTCAAAAATTTTCTAAATTGGCACATTGATACTCCATGCCAGCGGTACCCCCAAACCAAGAATGGCCCACATTCGCCCATAGGTGGCGCTACAGGCCACGCCCAAAAAACAAAATTCAAAGTGATACAATTTCCACGCCATTTGTCCAAATCTTCTGAAATTTGGTGTACATGCCTCATTCCTCATGGGGAACAAAAAGCCTCAAGAACCCATAACTTCCGCCATGATGGATTTTCCCGTGCGTTGAAAATTTGCGAAAACCTACAAAACTCTTCTTCTCCTGAACCGTAGCTCCAATTGACTTGAAATTTGGTACACATGTGTAGAATGGACATCCTTGAAAGCGTTACTTAGGAAAAATGAATACGATACAAAATGGCTGAAAGGAGTGTTTATGTAAATGTCCAAATTTTAACAATATATACGTGTCAATAAATCAAATGTAATTTTGACTGATGGTTTTCAAACCTAACATGCTTCAAGATGACATCACTCTGAAGTACTGTGCAAAGAATGGCCAACATTAAGCCCTAGAGAGCTACAGGCCATGCCGAAATTCCCATTTTCTGGTCTAAAATGTTCTAATTTGGTACAATGGTACTACAGGCCAACAGGAACCCACAAACCAAGAATGGCCGACATTAGCCACTAGGAGCTAAAGGCCACGCCAAAATTCCCATTTTCTGGTCAAAAATGTTCTAATTTGGTACATTGATACTACAGGCCAACAGGAACCCACAAACCAAGAATGGCCAACATTCACCCCTAGAGAGCTACAGGCCATGCCAAAATTCCCATTTTCTGGTCTAAAATGTTCTAATTTGGTACATTGATACTACAGGCCAACAGGAACCCACAAACCAAGAATGGCCAACATTAGCCATAGGCACAGAATCCCAAAGTCCCATTTCTGGTCAAACATTTCTAATTTGGTACATTGATCTACAGGCAAAGGAACCCTAAACCAGAATGGCCACATTCCCCTAGGCTCAAAATTCCCATTTTCTGGTCAAATATTTTCTAATTTTGTACATTGATACTACAGGCCAACAGGAACCCACAAACCAAGAATGGCCCACATTTGCCCATAGGTGGTGCTACAGGCCACGCCCCAAAAAATATTTTCAAAGTGATACCATTTCCACGCCATTTAACCAATTCTTCTGAAACTTGGTGTACATGCCTCATTTCTCATTGGGAACAAAAACGCCTCAAGGATCCATAAGGTCATGTATGGATTTTCCTGTACACTGAAAATGTTTAGTTTAGGATTCAGACAGAAATACATGTTTTTGGATTCATCCATTGAGAGGGTTTAACCCCAACCCTCTACTGATCAATTTGAAATGATTTGCCATTTTGAGGAGGAATCCGCATTGCTGCTTGCAGCTATATTTATTATTATTATTATTATTATTATTACTTCTCCTTGAGCCCCAATAGCTCAAAAAGTCACTGGTCAAAAATTTTCTAAATTGGCACATTGATACTCCATGCCAGCGGTACCCCCAAACCAAGAATGGCCCACATTCAGCCCATAGGTGGCGCTACAGGCCACGCCCAAAAAACAAAATTCAAAGTGATACAATTTCCGCCATTTGTCCAAATCTTCTGAAATTTGGTGTACATGCCTCATTCCTCATGGGGAACAAAAAAGCCTCAAGAACCCATAACTTCCGCCATGATGGATTTTCCCGTGCGTTGAAAATTTGCGAAAACCTACAAAACTCTTCTTCTCCTGAACCGTAGCTCAATTGACTTGAAATTTGGTACACATGTGTAGAATGGACATCCTTGAAAGCGTTACTTAGGAAAAATGAATCTGATACAAAATGGCTGAAAGGAGTGTTTATGTAAATGTCCAAATTTTAACAATATATACGTGTCAATAAATCAAATGTAATTTTGACTGATGGTTTTCAAACCTAACATGCTTAAAGATGACATCACTCTGAAGTACTGTGCAAAGAATGGCCATGCCAAAATTCCCATTTTCTGGTCAAAAATGTTCTAATTTGGTAAATTAATAGTACAGGCCAACAGGAATCCACAAACCAAGAATGACCGACATATGCCACTAGGGGCACTACAGGACAAGCCAAAATTCCCATTTTCTGGTCAAAAATGTTCTAATTCGGTACAAGAATAGTACAGGCCAACAGGAATCCACAAACCAAGAATGACCGACATTAAGCCACTAGGGAGCACTACAGGACAAGCCAAAATTCCCATTTTCTGGTCAAAAATTTTCTAATTTGGTACTTTGATACTACAGGCCAACAGGAACCCACATACCAAGTGTGGCCCACATTAAGCCCTTAGAGAGCTACAGGCTACTCCAAAATTTCGTTTTCTGGTCAAAAGCGTTCTAATTTGGTACATTGATACTGCAGGTCAACAGGAACCCTCAAACCAAGAATGGCCAACATTAAGCCCTAGGGAGCACTACAGGCCATGCCGAAATTCCCATTTTCTGGTCAAAAATGTTCTAATTTGGTACATTAATAGTACAGGCCAAAGGAATCCACAAACCAAGAATGACCGACATTCACCACTAGGTGAGCTAGAGGCCAAGCCGAAATTCCCATTTTCTGGTCAAAAAGTTATAATTTGGTACATTGATACTACAGGCCAACAGGAACCCACAAACCAAGTATGGCCCACATTAGCCATTAGAGAGCTACAGGCCACTCCCAAAATTTCGTTTTCTGGTCAAAAATTTTCTAATATGGTACATTGATACTACTGGCCAACAGGAACCCACAAACAAAGAATGGCCAACATTAAGCCCCTAGGGAGCACTAGAGGCCACTTGAAATTCCCATTTATGGTCAAAAATGTTCTAATTTGGTACATTGATACTACAGGTCAACAGGAACCCTCAAACCAAGAATGGCCAACATTCACCCCTAGGGAGCTACAGGTAATTCCCAAAGTCCCATTTTCTGGTCAAATATTTTCTAATTATGTACATTGATACTACAGGCCAACAGGAACCCACAAACCAAGAATGACCCACATTTGCCCATAGGAGTGCTACAGGCCACGCCCCAAAAAATATTTTCAAAGTGATACCATTTCCACGCCATTTAACCAATTCTTCTGAATCTTGGTGTACATGCCTCATTTCTCATTGGGAACAAAAAGCCTCAAGGATCCATAAGGTCATGATGGATTTTCCTGTAGACTGAAAATGTTTAGTTTAGGATTCAGACAGAAATACATGTTTTTGGATTCATCCATTGAGAGGTTTAACCTCAACCATCTACTGATCAATTTGAAATGATTTGCCATTTTGAGGAGGAATCCGCATTGACTCAATTTGCAGCTATTATTTATGTATTATTATTATTATTATATCTCCTTGAGCTCAAATAGCTCAAAAGTCACTGGTCAAAAGTTTTCTAAATTGGCACATTGATAGTCCATGCCAACAGGTACCCCAAACCAAGAATGGTCAACATTAGCCCATAGGTGGCCTACAGGCCACGCCAAAAAAATAATTTTCAAAGTGATACCATTTCCACCATTTGTCCAAATCTTCTGAAACTTGGTGTACATGCCTCATT
Source organism: Xyrauchen texanus (assembly GCF_025860055.1). Classification (NCBI taxonomy): domain Eukaryota; kingdom Metazoa; phylum Chordata; class Actinopteri; order Cypriniformes; family Catostomidae; genus Xyrauchen; species Xyrauchen texanus. The sequence continues at coordinate 59,771 of NW_026266973.1, forward strand.
TCTCATGGGAACAAAAAGCCTCAGAACCCATAACTTCGCCATGATGGATTTTCCATGCGTTGAAAATTTGCGAAAACCTACAAAACTCTTCTTCTCTGAACGTAGCTCAATTGACATGAAATTTGGTACACATGTGTAGAATGAATCTTTAAGCGTTACTTAGGAAAAATGAATCCGATACAATATGGCTGAAAGGATGTTTATGTAAATGTCAAAATTTTAACAATATATACGTGTCAATAAATCAAATGTAATTTTGACTGATGGTTTTCAAACCTAACATGCTTCAAGATGACATCACTCTGAAGTACTGCACAAATGAACATTAAGCCAAGAATGAGCCAGAAACATTGAAAGCTCACTACAGGAAGAGCACTAACAGATGCACATAGCCATGAAAGTTCGCCAGTTTTCTGGTCAAAAATGTTCTAATTTGGTACATTGATACTACAGGCCAACAGGAACCCACAAACCAAGAATGGCCAACATTCAGCCACTAGAGAGCTACAGGCCATGCCGAAATTCCATTTTCTGGTCAAAAATGTTCTAATTTGGTACATTGATACTACAGGCCAACAGGAACCCACAAACCAAGAATGGCCAACATTAAGCCATTAGGAGCATACAGGTAATTCCCAAAGTCCCATTTTCTGGTCAAACATTTTCTAATTTGGTACATTGATTCTACAGGCCAACAGGAACCCACAAACCAAGAATGGCCCACATTCACCCCTAGAGGCACTACAGGCCATTCCCAAAATTCCCATTTTCTGGTCAAATATTTTCTAATTATGTACATTGATACTACAGGCCAACAGGAACCCACAAACCAAGAATGACCCACATTTGCCCATAGGTGGCGCTACAGGCCACGCCCCAAAAAATATTTTCAAAGTGATACCATTTCCATGCCATTTAACCAATTCTTTTGAAACTTGGTGTACATGCCTCATTTCTCATTGGGAACAAAAAAGCCTCAAGGATCCATAAGGTCATGTATGGATTTTCCTGTACACTGAAAATGTTTAGTTTAGGATTCAGACAGAAATACATGTTTTTGGATTCATCCATTGAGAGGGTTTAACCCCAACCATCTACTGATCAATTTTAAATGATTTGCCATTTTGAGGAGGAATCCGCATTGCTGCTTTGCAGCTATATTTATTATTATTATTATTATTATTACTTCTCCTTGAGCCCCAATAGCTCAAAAGTCACTGGTCAAAAATTTTCTAAATTGGCACATTGATACTCCATGCCAGCGGTACCCCCAAACCAAGAATGGCCCACATTCAGCCCATAGGTGGCGCTACAGGCCACGCCCAAAAAACAAAATTCAAAGTGATACAATTTCCACGCCATTTGTCCAAATCTTCTGAAATTTGGTGTACATGCCTCATTCCTCATGGGGAACAAAAAAGCCTCAAGAACCCATAACTTCGCCATGATGGATTTTCCCGTGCGTTGAAAATTTGCGAAAACCTACAAAACTCTTCTTCTCCTGAACCGTAGCTCCAATTGACTTGAAATTTGGTACACATGTGTAGAATGGACATCCTTGAAAGCGTTACTTAGGAAAAATGAATACGATACAAAATGGCTGAAAGAGCGTGTTTATGTAAATGTCCAAATTTTAACAATATATACGTGTCAATAAATCAAATGTAATTTTGACTGATGGTTTTCAAACCTAACATGCTTAAAGATGACATCACTCTGAAGTACTGTGCAAAGAATGGCCATGCCAAAATTCCCATTTTCTGGTCAAAAATGTTCTAATTTGGTAAATTAATAGTACAGGCCAACAGGAATCCACAAACCAAGAATGACCGACATACGCCACTAGGGGGCACTACAGGACAAGCCAAAATTCCCATTTTCTGGTCAAAAATGTTCTAATTCGGTACAAGAATAGTACAGGCCAACAGGAATCCACAAACCAAGAATGACCGACATTAAGCCACTAGGGAGCACTACAGGACAAGCCAAAATTCCCATTTTCTGGTCAAAAATTTTCTAATTTGGTACTTTGATACTACAGGCCAACAGGAACCCACATACCAAGTGTGGCCCACATTAAGCCCTTAGAGAGCTACAGGCTACTCCAAAATTTCGTTTTCTGGTCAAAAGCGTTCTAATTTGGTACATTGATACTGCAGGTCAACAGGAACCCTCAAACCAAGAATGGCCAACATTAAGCCCTAGAGAGCACTACAGGCCATGCCGAAATTCCCATTTTCTGGTCAAAAATGTTCTAATTTGGTACATTAATAGTACAGGCCAAAGGAATCCACAAACCAAGAATGACCGACATTCACCACTAGGTGGAGCTAGAGGCCAAGCCGAAATTCCCATTTTCTGGTCAAAAAAGTTATAATTTGGTACATTGATACTACAGGCCAACAGGAACCCACAAACCAAGTATGGCCCACATTAAGCCATTAGAGAGCTACAGGCCACTCCCAAAATTTCGTTTTCTGGTCAAAAATTTTCTAATATGGTACATTGATACTACTGGCCAACAGGAACCCACAAACAAAGAATGGCCAACATTAAGCCCTAGGGAGCACTAGAGGCCACTTGAAATTCCCATTTTATGGTCAAAAATGTTCTAATTTGGTACATTGATACTACAGGTCAACAGGAACCCTCAAACCAAGAATGGCCAACATTCACCCCTAGAGGAGCTACAGGTAATTCCCAAAAGTCCCATTTTCTGGTCAAATATTTTCTAATTATGTACATTGATACTACAGGCCAACAGGAACCCACAAACCAAGAATGACCCACATTTGCCCATAGGAGGCGCTACAGGCCACGCCCCAAAAAATATTTTCAAAGTGATACCATTTCCACGCCATTTAACCAATTCTTTTGAATCTTGGTGTACATGCCTCATTTCTCATTGGGAACAAAAGCGCCTCAAGGATCCATAAGGTATGATGGATTTTCCTGTAGACTGAAAATGTTTAGTTTAGGATTCAGACAGAAATACATGTTTTTGGATTCATCCATTGAGAGGGTTTAACCCCAACCCTCTACTGATCAATTTGAAATGATTTGCCATTTTGAGGAGGAATCCGCATTGCTGCTTTGCAGCTATATTTATTATTATTATTATTATTCTTCTCCTTGAGCCCCAATAGCTCAAAAGTCACTGGTCAAAAATTTTCTAAATTGGCACATTGATACTCCATGCCAATGGGTACCCCCAAACCAAGAATGGCCCACATTCGCCCATAGGTGGCGCTACAGGCCACGCCCAAAAAACAAAATTCAAAGTGATACAATTTCCACGCCATTTGTCCAAATCTTCTGAAATTTGGTGTACATGCCTCATTCCTCATGGGGAACAAAAAGCCTCAAGAACCCATAACTTCCGCCATGATGGATTTTCCCGTGCGTTGAAAATTTGCGAAAACCTACAAAACTCTTCTTCTCCTGAACCGTAGCTCAATTGACTTGAAATTTGGTACACATGTGTAGAATGGACATCCTTGAAAGCGTTACTTAGGAAAAATGAATCACGATACAAAATGGCTGAAAGAGCGTGTTTATGTAAATGTCCAAATTTTAACAATATATACGTGTCAATAAATCAAATGTAATTTTGACTGATGGTTTTCAAACCTAACATGCTTAAAGATGACATCACTCTGAAGTACTGTGCAAAGAATGGCCATGCCAAAATTCCCATTTTCTGGTCAAAAATGTTCTAATTTGGTAAATTAATAGTACAGGCCAACAGGAATCCACAAACCAAGAATGACCGACATACAGCCACTAGGGGCACTACAGGACAAGCCAAAATTCCCATTTTCTGGTCAAAAATGTTCTAATTCGGTACAAGAATAGTACAGGCCAACAGGAATCCACAAACCAAGAATGACCGACATTAGCCACTAGGGAGCACTACAGGACAAGCCAAAATTCCCATTTTCTGGTCAAAAATTTTCTAATTTGGTACTTTGATACTACAGGCCAACAGGAACCCACATACCAAGTGTGGCCCACATTAAGCCCTTAGAGAGCTACAGGCTACTCCAAAATTTAGTTTTCTGGTCAAAAGCGTTCTAATTTGGTACATTGATACTGCAGGTCAACAGGAACCCTCAAACCAAGAATGGCCAACATTAAGCCCTAGGGAGCACTACAGGCCATGCCGAAATTCCCATTTTCTGGTCAAAAATGTTCTAATTTGGTACATTAATAGTACAGGCCAAAAGGAATCCACAAACCAAGAATGACCGACATTCACCACTAGGTGGCTAGAGGCCAAGCCGAAATTCCCATTTTCTGGTCAAAAAGTTATAATTTGGTACATTGATACTACAGGCCAACAGGAACCCACAAACCAAGTATGGCCCACATTAGCCATTAGAGAGCTACAGGCCACTCCCAAAATTTCGTTTTCTGGTCAAAAATTTTCTAATATGGTACATTGATACTACTGGCCAACAGGAACCCACAAACAAAGAATGGCCAACATTAAGCCCTAGGGAGCACTAGAGGCCACTTGAAATTCCCATTTATGGTCAAAAATGTTCTAATTTGGTACATTGATACTACAGGTCAACAGGAACCCTCAAACCAAGAATGGCCAACATTCACCCCTAGGGAGCTACAGGTAATTCCCAAAGTCCCATTTTCTGGTCAAATATTTTCTAATTATGTACATTGATACTACAGGCCAACAGGAACCCACAAACCAAGAATGACCCACATTTGCCCATAGGAGTGCTACAGGCCACGCCCCAAAAAATATTTTCAAAGTGATACCATTTCCACGCCATTTAACCAATTCTTTTGAATCTTGGTGTACATGCCTCATTTCTCATTGGGAACAAAAACGCCTCAAGGATCCATAAGGTATGATGGATTTTCCTGTAGACTGAAAATGTTTAGTTTAGGATTCAGACAGAAATACATGTTTTTGGATTCATCCATTGAGAGGGTTTAACCCCAACCCTCTACTGATCAATTTGAAATGATTTGCCATTTTGAGGAGGAATCCGCATTGCTGCTTGCAGCTATATTTATTATTATTATTATTATTATTATTCTCCTTGAGCCCCAATAGCTCAAAAGTCACTGGTCAAAAGTTTTCTAAATTGGCACATTGATACTCCATGCCAGCGGGTACCCCCAAACCAAGAATGGTCAACATTACGCCCATAGGTGGCGCTACAGGCCACGCCCAAAAAACAAATTTTCAAAGTGATACCATTTCCGCCATTTGTCCAAATCTTCTGAAATTTGGTGTACATGCCTCATTTCTCATGGGGAACAAAAAGCCTCAAGAACCCATAACTTCCGCCATGATGGATTTTCCCGTGCGTTGAAAATTTGCGAAAACCTACAAAACTCTTCTTCTCCTGAACCGTAGCTCCAATTGACTTGAAATTTGGTACACATGTGTAGAATGGACAGTCTTTGAAAGCGTTACTTAGGAAAAATGAATCACGATACAAAATGGCTGAAAGGAGTGTTTATGTAAATGTCCAAATTTTAACAATATATACGTGTCAATAAATCAAATGTAATTTTGACTGATGGTTTTCAAACCTAACATGCTTCAAGATGACATCACTCTGAAGTACTTGCATAAAGAATGGCCAACATTAAGCCCTAGGAAGCGCTACAGGCCATGCCGAAATTCCCATTTTCTGGTCTAAAATGTTCTAATTTGGTACAATGGTACTACAGGCCAACAGGAACCCACAAACCAAGAATGGCCGACATTAAGCCACTAGGAGAGCTAAAGGCCACGCCAAAATTCCCGTTTTCTGGTCAAAAATGTTCTAATTTGGTACATTGATACTACAGGCCAACAGGAACCCACAAACCAAGAATGGCCAACATTCACCCCTAGGGAGCACTACAGGCCATGCCGAAATTCCCATTTTCTGGTCTAAAATGTTCTAATTTGGTACAATGGTACTACAGGCCAACAGGAACCCACAAACCAAGAATGGCCAACATTAAGCCATTAGGAGCGCTACAGGTAATTCCCAAAAGTCCCATTTTCTGGTCAAACATTTTCTAATTTGGTACATTGATTCTACAGGCCAACAGGAACCCACAAACCAAGAATGGCCCACATTAAGCCCCTAGGGAGCACTACAGGCCACTCCAAAATTCCCATTTTCTGGTCAAATATTTTCTAATTTTGTACATTGATACTACAGGCCAACAGGAACCCACAAACCAAGAATGGCCCACATTCGACCATAGGTGGTGCTACAGGCCACGCCCCAAAAAATATTTTCAAAGTGATACCATTTCCACGCCATTTGTCCAATTCTTCTGAAACTTGGTGTACATGCCTCATTTCTCATTGGGAACAAAAAAGCCTCAAGGATCCATAAGGTCGGTATGGATTTTCCTGTACATTGAAAATGTTTAGTTTAGGATTCAGACAGAAGTACATGTTTTTGAATTCATTAATTGGGAGGGTTTATCCCCAACCATCTACTGATCAATTTTAAATGATTTGCCATTTTGAGGAGGAATCCGCATTGCTGCTTGCAGCTATTTATTTGTCAGTCTATTATTATTATTATTATTATTATTATTATTATTATTATTATTATTATTATTCTTCTCCTTGAGCCCCAATAGCTCAAAAGTCACTGGTCAAAAATTTTCTAAATTGGCACATTGATACTCCATGCCAGCGGTACCCCCAAACCAAGAATGGTCAACATTCGCCCATAGGTGGCGCTACAGGCCACGCCCAAAAACAAAAATTCAAAGTGATATAATTTCCACCCCATTTGTCCAAATCTTCTGAAACTTTGTAAACATGCCTCATTTCTCATGGGGAACAAAAAAGCCTCAAGGACCCATACTTCTGCCATTATGGATTTTCCTGTACAGTGAAAATTTTGGAAAACCTACAAAACTCTTCTTCTCCTGAACCTCAGCTCCAATTGACTTGGAATTTGGCACACGTGTGTAGTATGTATGTCTTTCCAAGCGTTACTTAGCAAAAATGAATACAATACAAAATGGCTGAAATGGGCGTGTTTATGTAAATGTACACACAAAAGATGATCAAAAATTTTTAAAATCCCATTGATTTACAATGGCTGAGCAAAAGTGCTCCCTCTACTGGACAAATATGGTCCACATGTAAAATCCCATTCACTTACATTGGCTGAGCAAAGAGGCTCCCTCTACTGGAGTAACTCTGTCTACCACATGCAGCTCTTCTGTAGCAATCTCTCTAATGAAGCATTTCGGTCTCCTAGTGGGTGGAGCTCAGACTTAGACTACAGAAGACATTTTGCGTCTGCATGGAGGTATGTCAAATCAATTGTGTGTCTTAATGCTTTCCAGTTTGAACATTCAAGCGATTTTACACTATTCAACTCAACAAAGGCAAAACAACTCAAATAAATGTTTTCGAGCAGTTTGTGTGACACAGCGGCGAGCAGCGTCGCGTCTAGCGTTCATGCGCCGATGAGAGTTAAGCTTTCCCTTCTTAGCGTTTCAGCGGACAATTTCATACACCAAAATACATGATATATTGGGGTGTCTGCTATATCTCAAGTGAACAAACAGTTGATAAAGAAATCGGGTATCAATATATTGAATTATGAATTATTGAAGGGGTCTAGTGATGCGCTGTGATGTCCTGTTAGATTTTTCTCTATCGAGACAGCGTTAGCGTATCAAAACTTCCGAGTATGATGTTGTTTAATTGTCTCTGACAACACGCCAATCCTCGGTGAGATCATTTTTGCTCGCATCTTCCGCGAAGGTTTGTTGGTTGTGTACAATGGTTGCCTGCTTGAACATTCAAGCGATTTTACACTATTCAACTCAACAAAGGCAAAACAACTCAAATAAATGTTTTCGAGCAGTTTGTGTGACACAGCGGCGAGCAGCGTCGCGACTACGCTTCGCTGCGCCGATGAGAGTTAAGCTTTCACAGCTTCATGCGTTTGAGCGGACAATTTCATACACCAAAATACATGATATATTGGGGTGTCTGTTATGTATCAAGTGAACAAACAGTTGATAAAGAAATTGGGTATCAATATATTTAATTATGAATTATTGTGAACAACACGGATGCGCTGTGGTGTCCTGTTAAGATTTTTCTCTCGAAACAGCGTTAACAGCTTAAACAAAATACTGCGTTATTTTGCACATACAGATACATTTAATACATCGTCACAAACTATGAAAGTTGTACTTTTATTTGTTGTAAAATAAAGAAAATAAACCGTGTGCTCTTTGTCTAAGCGAATATCTTTCTGAAACACGTCACAAAAACTTACACAAACATGAAACATATGTCTAAAGAAAGTAGGGATGGGCTGATCAATCCTAGCGTATCAAAACTTCCGAGAATGATGTTGTTTAATTGTCTCTGACAACACGCTAAACCGCGGTGAGATCATTTTGCTGCGCATCATCATGAAGGTTTGTCGGTTGTATACAATGTTTGCCTGTTTGAACATTCAAGCGATTTTACACTATTCAACTCAACAAATGTCAAAACAACTCAAATACATGTTTTGCGAGCTGTTTGTGTGACACAGCGAGCAGCGTCGCGTCTAACTCACGCACTCCGATGTCTTTACGCTGCTGCTTGCGTCTGAGCGGACAATTTCATACAACAGAGTGTCAAAATACATGATATATTGAGGAGTCTGTTATGTCTCAAGTGAACAAACAGTTGAGAAAGAAATCTGGAATAATTATATTTTATTCTGGCATTATTCAGATGGCGTCCTGCTATATTTTTCTCTCGAAACAAGCGGAAACAACTTAAACAAAATACTGCGTCATTTTTGCCCATACAGAAACATGCAAGACATCATCACGAACTATGAAATGTGTACTTTTATTTGTGTACACTTACAATAACAACAAAACCTTGTGCTTTTGTAAAATAAATAAACAGGGTGCTCAGTCTCTGTCTTAGCGATTATTTTTCTGAAACCGTCACAAAATTCAAGTGAACAAAATCAACCATTCCACGCAGTCTGTATTTTATCATCTCACAATGAATACAAATGCAACAAGCATGGCACAAAACGAAAATAATGATACTTCTCAGTTCTCAAAAGATTAAACTGAACTGTGCCTTAAGTATCGTATCATGCGATAAAAGCCTCTTAAAGAGACAGTAACAATTTAGCCTTAGGTCCTGAACATAGACATTCCCAAGTAATTGAGAAGTACAAATGGTATTATTTTAAGTTTTTTATTTCTCTCTTACCTTGTAAAATGCCACGTTTTTGAATGGCATGTAAACACAATCACTCCATTTTTTCACTGGATCTGTTGCTATTTTAATGATTTAAAAATCAAAGCACTGACCATTTAAAGTGTGAGCTTGTAGGCTACATTTTGAAATAGTTATAAACAGTCACAGCTATACAGTGTTATTATGTGCCTAGATAGTCTTTCAAATAAAATTGCTTGTGATATGCTTATGTAAATCACACAAAAAAACAGAAAAAAAATCTTAAGAGAGAAGTGAAAGTGAAAGTAGAGATTTTCAAAGTGATTTTTCATTCAAAGTGATACAATTTCCATGCCATTTGTCTAAATCTTCTGAAACTTGGTGTACATGCCTCATTCCTCATGGGGAACAAAAAAGCCTTAAGGACCCATAACTTTCACCATGATGGATTTTCCCGTGCGTTGAAAATTTCGAAAACCTAAAAATACTCTTCTTCTCCTGAACCGTAGCTCAATTGACTTGAAATTTGGTACACATTTGTAGAATGGACATCCTTGAAAACATTACTTAGGAAAAATGAATGTGATACAAAATGTCTGAAAGAGCGTGTTTATGTAAATGTCCAAATTTTAACAATATATACCTGTCAATAAATCAAATGTAATTTTGACTGATGGTTTTCAAACCTAACATGCTTCAAGATGACATCACTCTGAAGTACTGCTCAAAGAATGGCCGACATTAAGCCCCTAGAGTGCTACAGGCCATGTCGAAATTCCCATTTTCTGGTCTAAAATGTTCTAATTTGGTACAATGGTACTACAGGCCAACAGGAACCCACAAACCAAGAATGGCCGACATTAAGCCACTAGAGAGCTAAAGGCCACGCCAAAATTCCGTTTTCTGGTCAAATTTTTTTTAATTTGGTACATTGATACTACAGGCAGACAGGAACCCACAAACCAGAATGGACAACATTCACCCCTAGGGAGCTACAGGCCATGCCAAAATTCCCATTTTCTGGTCAAAAATGTTCTAATTTGGTACACTGATACTACATGCCAACAGGAACCCACAAACCACGAATGGCCAACATTAAGCCATTAGAGAGCTACAGGTAATTCCAAAAATCCCATTTTCTGGTCAAACATTTTCTAATTTGGTGTATTGATTCTACAGGCCGACAGGAACCCACAAACCAAGAAAGGCCCACATTAGCCCCTAGGGAGCTACAGGCCACTCCAAAATTCCCATTTTCTGGTCAAATATTTTCTAATTTTGTACATTTATACTACAGGCCAACAGGAACCCACAAACCAAGAATGACCAACATTTGCCCATAGGTGGCGCTACAGGCCACGCCCCAAAATTTTTTTTCAAAATGATATAATATCCACCCCATTTGTCCAATTCTTCTGAAACTTGGTGTACATGCGCATTTCTCATTGGGAACAAAAAAGCCTCAAGGATCCATAAGGTCGGTATGGATTTTCCTGTACATTGAAAATGTTTTGTTTAGGAATCAGACAAAGACATGTTTTTTGAATTCCTTAATTGGGAGGGTTTATCCCCAACCATCTACTGATCAATTTTAAATGATTTGCCATTTTGAGGAGGAATCCGCATTGCTGCTTGCAGCTATATATTATTATTATTATTATTCTTCTCCTTGAGCCCCAATAGCTCAAAAAGTCACTGGTCAAAAATTTTCTAAATTGGCACATTGATACTCCATGCCAGCGGGTACCCCCAAACCAAGAATGGCCCACATTCGCCCATAGGTGGCACTACAGGCCACGCCCAAAAAACAAAATTCAAAGTGATACCATTTCCACGCCATTTGTCCAAATCTTCTGAAACTTGGTGTACATGCCTCATTCCTCATGGGGAACAAAAAAGCCTCAAGGACCCATAACTTCCGCCATGATGGATTTTCCCGTACGTTGAAAATTTGTGAAAACCTACAAAATTCTTCTTCTCCTGAACCGTAGCTCCAATTGACTTGAAATTTGGTACAGATGTGTAGAATTGAAGTCTTTGAAAACGTTACTTAGGAAAACTGAATACAATACAAAATGGCTGAAAGGGGTGTGTTTATGTAAATGTCCAAATTTTAACAATATATACGTGGCAATAAATCAAATGTAATTTTGACTTATGGTTTTTCAAACCTAACATGCTTCAAAATGACATCACTCTAAAGTACTGCGCAAAGAATGGCCAACATTCGCCCCTAGGGGGCGCTACAGGCCATGCAGAAATTCCCATTTTCTGGTCTAAAATGTTCTAATTTGGTACAATGGTACTACAGGCCAACAGGAACCCACAAACTAAGAATGGCCAACATTCGCCATTAGGGGGCGCTATAGGTAATTCCCAAAAGTCCCATTTTCTGGTCAAACATGTTTTAATTTGGTACATTGATTCTACAGGCCAACAGGAACCCACAAACCAAGAATGGCCCACATTCGCCCCTAGGGGGCGCTACAGGCCACTCCAAAATTCCCATTTTCTGGTCAAATATTTTCTAATTTTGTACATTGATACTACAGGCCAACAGGAACTCACAAACCAAGAATGGTCAACATTCGCCCATAGGTGGCGCTACAGGCCACGCCCTAATAAAAAATATTTTCAAAGTGTTACCATTTCCACGCCATTTGTCCAAATCTTCTGAAACTTGGTGTACATGCCTCATTTCTCATGGGGAACAAAAAAGCCTCAAGAACCCATAACTTCCGCCATGAAGGATTTTCCCGTACGGTGAAAATTTGCGAAAACCTACAAAACTCTTCTTCTCCTGAACCGTAGCTCCAATTGACTTGAAATTTGGTACACATGTGTAGAATGGACATCCTTGAAAGCGTTACTTAGGAAAAATGAATACGATACAAAATGGCTGAAAGGGCGTGTTTATGTAAATGTCCAAATTTTAACAATATATACGTGTCAATAAATCAAATGTAATTTTGACTGATGGTTTTTCAAACCTAACATGCTTAAAGATGACATCACTCTGAAGTACTGTGCAAAGAATGGCCATGCCAAAATTCCCATTTTCTGGTCAAAAATGTTCTAATTTGGTAAATTAATAGTACAGGCCATCAGGAATCCACAAACCAAGAATGACCGACATACGCCACTAGGGGGCACTACAGGACAAGCCAAAATTCCCATTTTCTGGTCAAAAATGTTCTAATTCGGTACAAGAATAGTACAGGCCAACAGGAATCCACAAACCAAGAATGACCGACATTCGCCACTAGGTGGCGCTAGAGGCCAAGCCGAAATTCCCATTTTCTGGTCAAAAAAGTTATAATTTGGTACATTGATCCTACAGGCCAACAGGAACCCACAAACCAAGTATGGCCCACATTCGCCATTAGGGGGCGCTACAGGCCACTCCCAAAATTTCGTTTTCTGGTCAAAAATTTTCTAATATGGTACATTGATACTACTGGCCAACAGGAACCCACAAACAAAGAATGGCCAACATTCGCCCCTAGGGGGCACTAGAGGCCACTCCGAAATTCCCATTTTATGGTCAAAAATGTTCTAATTTGGTACATTGATACTACAGGTCAACAGGAACCCTCAAACCAAGAATGGCCAACATTCAGCCCCTAGGGAGCTACAGGTAATTCCCAAAAGTCCCATTTTCTGGTCAAATATTTTCTAATTATGTACATTGATACTACAGGCCAACAGGAACCCACAAACCAAGAATGACCCACATTTGCCCATAGGAGGCTACAGGCCACGCCCCAAAAAATATTTTCAAAGTGATACCATTTCCATGCCATTTAACCAATTCTTTTGAATCTTGGTGTACATGCCTCATTTCTCATTGGGAACAAAAACGCCTCAAGGATCCATAAGGTATGATGGATTTTCCTGTAGACTGAAAATGTTTAGTTTAGGATTCAGACAGAAATACATGTTTTTGGATTCATCCATTGAGAGGGTTTAACCCCAACCCTCTACTGATCAATTTTAAATGATTTGCCATTTTGAGGAGGAATCCGCATTGCTGCTTGCAGCTATATTTATTATTATTATTATTATAATTCTTCTCCTTGAGCCCCAATAGCTCAAAAAGTCACTGGTCAAAAGTTTTCTAAATTGGCACATTGATACTCCATGCCAACGGGTACCCCCAAACCAAGAATGGTCCACATTCGCCCATAGGTGGCGCTACAGGCCACGCCCAAAAAATAAATTTTCAAAGTGATACCATTTCCACGCCATTTGTCCAAATCTTCTGAAACTTGGTGTACATGCCTCATTCCTCATGGGGAACAAAAAAGCCTCAAGAACCCATAACTTCCGCCATGATGGATTTTCCCGTACGTTGAAAATTTGTGAAAACCTACAAAACTCTTCTTCTCCTGAACCGTAGCTCCAATTGACTTGAAATTTGGTACACATGTGTAGAATTGAAGTCTTTGAAAGCGTTACTTAGGAAAAATGAATACGATACAAAATGGCTGAAAGGAGCGTGTTTATGTAAATGTCCAAATTTTAACAATATATACGTGTCAATAAATCAAATGTAATTTTGACAGATGGTTTTTCAAACCTAACATGCTTAAAGATGACATCACTCTGAAGTACTGTGCAAAGAATGGCCATGCCAAAATTCCCATTTTCTGGTCAAATGTTCTAATTTGGTAAATTAATAGTACAGGCCAACAGGAATCCACAAACCAAGAATGACCGACATTCGCCACTAGGGGGCGCTACAGGCCACTCCCAAAATTTCGTTTTCTGGTCAAAAACTTTCTAATTTGGTACATTGATACTACAGGTCAACAGGAACCCTCAAACCAAGAATGGCCAACATTCGCCCCTAGGGGGCGCTACAGGCCATGCCGAAATTCCCATTTTCTGGTCAAAAATGTTCTATTTTTGTACATTGATACTACAGGTCAACAGGAACCCACAAACCAAAAATGGCCCACATTCGACCATAGGTGGCGCTACAGGCCACACCCCAAAAAAATATTTTCAAAGTGATATCATTTCCACGCCATTTGTCCAGTTCTTCTGAAACTTGGTGTACATGCCTCATTTCTCATTGGGAACAAAAAAGCCTCAAGGATCCATAAGGTCCGGTATGGATTTTCCTGTACATTGAAAATGTTTCATTTAGGATTCAGACAAAGACATGTTTTTTTGAATTCCTTAATTGGGAGGGTTTATCCCCAACCTTCTACTGATCAATTTTAAATGATTTGCCATTTTGAGGAGGAATCCGCATTGCTGCTTGCAGCTATATTTATTAGATTCCTCCGTAGGAGGGAATCTATTGTAATTGATGGTTTTATTATTATTATTATTATTATTATTATTATTATTAGTATTATTATTATTCTCCTTGAGCCCCAATAGCTCAAAAAGTCACTGGTCAAAAATTTTCTAAATTGGCACATTGATACTCCATGCCAACGGGTACCCCCAAACCAAGAATGGCCCACATTCGCCCATAGGTGGCGCTACAGGCCACGCCCAAATAAACAAAATTCAAAGTGATACAATTTCCACGCCATTTGTCCAAATCTTCTGAAATTTGGTGTACATGCCTCATTCCTCATGGGGAACAAAAAAGCCTCAAGAACCCATAACTTCCGCCATGATGGATTTTCCCGTACGTTGAAAATTTGCAAAAACCTACAAAACTCTTCTTCTCCTGAACCGTAGCTCCAATTGACTTGAAATTTGGTACACATGTGTAGAATGGACATCCTTGAAAACGTTACTTAGGAAAAATGAATACGATACAAAATGGCTGAAAGGGGCGTGTTTATGTAAATGTCCAAATTTTAACAATATATACGTGTCAATAAATCAAATGTAATTTTGACTGATGGTTTTTCAAACCTAACATGCTTAAAGATGACATCACTCTGAAGTACTGTGCAAAGAATGGCCATGCCAAAATTCCCATTTTCTGGTCAAAAATGTTCTAATTTGGTAAATTAATAGTACAGGCCATCAGGAATCCACAAACCAAGAATGACCGACATACGCCACTAGGGGGCACTACAGGACAAGCCAAAATTCCCATTTTCTGGTCAAAAATGTTCTAATTCGGTACAAGAATAGTACAGGCCAACAGGAATCCACAAACCAAGAATGACCGACATTCAGCCACTAGGTGGCTTAGAGGCCAAGCCGAAATTCCCATTTTCTGGTCAAAAAAGTTATAATTTGGTACATTGATCCTACAGGCCAACAGGAACCCACAAACCAAGTATGGCCCACATTCAGCCATTAGGGGCGCTACAGGCCACTCCCAAAATTTCGTTTTCTGGTCAAAAATTTTCTAATATGGTACATTGATACTACTGGCCAACAGGAACCCACAAACAAAGAATGGCCAACATTCAGCCCCTAGGGGGCACTAGAGGCCACGCTCGAAATTCCCATTTTATGGTCAAAAATGTTCTAATTTGGTACATTGATACTACAGGTCAACAGGAACCCTCAAACCAAGAATGGCCAACATTCAGCCCCTAGGGGCGCTACAGGTAATTCCCAAAAGTCCCATTTTCTGGTCAAATATTTTCTAATTATGTACATTGATACTACAGGCCAACAGGAACCCACAAACCAAGAATGACCCACATTTGCCCATAGGAGGCGCTACAGGCCACGCCCCCAAAAAATATTTTCAAAGTGATACCATTTCCACGCCATTTAACCAATTCTTTTGAATCTTGGTGTACATGCCTCATTTCTCATTGGGAACAAAAACGCCTAAAGGATCCATAAGGTATGATGGATTTTCCTGTAGACTGAAAATGTTTCGTTTAGGATTCAGACAGAAATACATGTTTTTTGGATTCGTCCATTGAGAGGGTTTAACCCCAACCCTCTACTGATCAATTTTAAATGATTTGCCATTTTGAGGAGGAATCCGCATTGCTGCTTGCAGCTATATTTATTATTATTATTATTATAATTCTTCTCCTTGAGCCCCAATATCTCAAAAAGTCACTGGTCAAAAGTTTTCTAAATTGGCACATTGATACTCCATGCCAACGGGTACCCCCAAACCAAGAATGGTCCACATTCGCCCATAGGTGGCGCTATAGGCCAGGCCCAAAAAATAAATTTTCAAAGTGATACCATTTCCACGCCATTTTTCCAAATCTTCTGAAACTTGGTGTACATGCCTCATTCCTCATGGGGAACAAAAAAGCCTCAAGGACCCATAACTTCCGCCATGATGGATTTTCCCGTACGTTGAAAATTTGTGAAAACCTACAAAACTCTTCTTCTCCTGAACCGTAGCTCCAATTGACTTGAAATTTGGAACACATGCGTAGAATTGAAGTCTTTGAAAACGTTACTTAGGAAAAATGAATACGATACAAATTGGCTGAAAGGGGCGTGTTTATGTAAATGTCCAAATTTTAACAATATATACGTGTCAATAAATCAAATGTAATTTTGACAGATGGTTTTTCAAACCTAACATGCTTAAAGATGACATCACTCTGAAGTACTGTGCAAAGAATGGCCATGCCAAAATTCCCATTTTCTGGTCAAATGTTCTAATTTGGTAAATTAATAGTACAGGCCAACAGGAATCCACAAACCAAGAATGACCGACATTCGCCACTAGGGGGCGCTACAGGCCACTCCCAAAATTTCGTTTTCTGGTCAAAAACTTTCTAATTTGGTACATTGATACTACAGGTCAACAGGAACCCTCAAACCAAGAATGGCCAACATTCGCCCCTAGGGGGCGCTACAGGCCATGCCGAAATTCCCATTTTCTGGTCAAAAATGTTCTAATTTGGTACATTAATAGTACAGGCCAACAGGAATCCACAAACCAAGAATGACCGACATTCACCACAAGGTGGCGCTAGAGGCCAAGCAGAAATTCCCATTTTCTGGTCAAAAAAGTTATTATTTGGTACATTGATACTACAGGTCAACAGGAACCCTCAAACCAAGAATGGCCAACATTCAACCCTAGGGGGCGCTACAGGAGACGCCGAAATTCCCATTTTCTGGTCAAAAATGTTCTAATTTGGTAAATTGATACTACATGCCAACAGGAACCCACAAACCAAGAATGGCCAACATTCGCCCTTAGGGGGCGCTACAGGTAATTCCCAAAAGTCCCATTTTCTGGTCAAATATTTTCTAATTTGGTACATTGATACTACAGGTCAACAGGAACCCTCAAACAAAGAATGGCCAACATTTACCCCTAGGGGGTGCTACAGGCCATGCTGAAATTCCCATTTTCTGGTCAAAAATGTTCTAATTTGGTACATTGATACTACATGCCAACAGGAACCCACAAACCAAGAATGACCCACATTCGCCCATAGGTGGTGCTACAGGCCACGCCCCAAAAAAATATTTTCAAAGTGATTCCATTTCCACGCCATTTAACCAATTCTTTTGAAACTTGGTGTACATGCCTCATTTCTCATTGGGAACAAAAAAGCCTCAAGGATCCATACTTCTGCCATTATGGATTTTCCTGTACACTGGAAATGTTTAGTTTAGGATTCAGACAGAAATACGTGTTTTTTGGATTCATCCATTGAGAGGGTTTAACCCCAACCCTCTACTGATCAGTTTTAAATGATTTGCCATTTTGAGGAGGAATCCGCATTGCTGCTTGCAGCTATATTTATTATTATTATTCTCCTTGAGCCCCAATATCTCAAAAAGTCACTGGACAAAAGTTTTCTAAATTGGCACATTGATACTCCATGCCAACGGGTACCCCCAAACCAAGAATGGTCTTCATTCGCACATAGGTGGCGCTACAGGCCATGCCCAAAAAATATATTTTCAAAGTGATACCATTTCCACGCCATTTGTCCAAATCTTCTGAAACTTGGTGTACATGCCTCATTTCTCATGGGGAACAAAAAAGCCTCAAGAACCCATAACTTCCGCCATGATGGATTTTCCCGTATGGTGAAAATTTGCAAAAACCTACAAAACTCTTCTTCTCCTGAACCATAGCTCCAATTTACTTGAAATTTTGTACACATGTGTAGAATTGAAGTCTTTGAAAATGTGACTTAGGAAAAATGAATACGATACAAAATGGCTGAAAGGGGCGTGTTTATGTAAATGTCCAAATTTTAACAATATATACGTGGCAATAAATCAAATGTAATTTTGACTGATGGTTTTTCAAACCTAACATGCTTCAAGATGACATCACTCTGAAGTACTGTGCAAAGAATGGCCAACATTCGCCCCTAGGGGGCACTACAGGTAATTCCCAAAATTCCAAGTTTCTGGTCAAAAATGTTCTAATTTGGTACGTTGATACTACAGGCCAACAGGAATCCACAAACCAAGAATGACCAACATTCGCCTCTAGGGGGCGCTACAGGCCAAGCCGAAATTCCCTTTTTCTGGTCAAAAATTGTCTAATTTGGTACAATGATACTACAGACCAACAGGAACCCACAAACCAAGAATGGCCAACATTCGACACTAGGGGGCGCTACAGGCCATGCCAAAATTCCCATTTTCTGGTCAAACATTTTCTAATTTGGTACATTGATACTACAGGCCAACAGGAAAACACAAACCAAGAATGGCCAACATTCACCCCTATGGGGCGCTACAGGCCACGCCGAAATTCCCATTTTCTGGTCAAAAATTTTCTAATTTGGTACACTGATACTACATGCCAACAGGAACCCACAAACAAAGAATGGCCAACATTCGCCCCTAGGGGGCACTACAGGTAATTCCCAAAATTCCAAGTTTCTGGTCAAAAATTTTCTAATTTGGTACACTGATACTACATGCCAACAGGAACCCACAAACCAAGAATGGCCCACATTCGCCCATAGGTGGCACTACAGGCCACACCCCAAAACTATATTTTAAAAGTGATAGCATTTCCACGCCATTTGTCCAATTCTTCTGAAACTTGGTGTACATGCCTCATTTCTTATTGGGAACAAAAAAGCCTCAATGATCCATACGGTCCGGTTTGATGGATTTTCCTGTACACTGAAAATGTTTAGTTTAGGATTCAGACAGAAATACGTGTTTTTGGATTCATCCATTGAGAGGGTTTAACCCCAACCCTCTTCTGATCAATTTTAAATGATTTGCCATTTTGAGGAGGAATCCGCATTGCTGCTTGCAGCTATATTTATTATTATTATTATTATTATTATTTTCCTTGAGCCCCAATATCTCAAAAAGTCACTGGTCAAAAGTTTTCTAAATTGGCACATTGATACTCCATGCCAACGGGTACCCCCAAACCAAGAATGGTCAAC
>NW_026266974.1:0-15132 GCF_025860055.1 Xyrauchen texanus
AATGAAGCTAGGAAGCAAGTTGCAAGTTGACAATTAGTTTATTGACAGTCAAATTGAGAAGATAGGGAAAAGTCCGGGTGATGGTCTAGTGGCATAGAGTCTCCAATGGTCAGATGATCGTGGTGAGAAGAGTGAAGAGAAGTGTTGAACAGACACGCTAATCCGGGTAACAGCAAACAGGACACCTAAACAGGGACAACGAGAGAACTGGACTGGAACTCTGAAGAGCTTAACAACACCGACATCACAAACAACGCATCTGACAAGGAGATGAGAGAGTGGTGAGAATTTAAAGGGAATGGGAATGAGTAACAGCTGGTGAGAGGAGTGATTGTGCAGAGCGCTAATCATGGTACAAACAACACGCCCACACATTCACGCACCCACACAACACACACTAAGAACAAGGCACGAGACAAGGAAGAGACATAGGATTAAATACCGTGACAGTACTTCTCCCCTAGGAACGCCTCCTGGCGCTCCCAGGCTCCCCTTACCTGCCGATTGTAGTCATCGATAAGGGAGTGATCCAGAATGTCTCTGGCCGGTACCCAACCTCTCTCCTCCGACCGTAACCTTCCCAGTCCACCAGGTACTGAAATCCGCGTCCCCTCCGCCTTGAGTCCAGAATACGGTTGACCGAATAAGTAGGTTCCCCGCCTACGAAGTCGCTGGCGGGGGAACCGAACCGGCGGGTTAACGCGGGAATAAAAGACGGGTTTTATTTTGGATACATGAAATACGGGTGAATTCTCCTGTACGCTGGAGGAAGGTTGAGGCGGACTGCCACCGGACTAACGATCTTGGTGACAGCTTAACGGGCCAATAAATTTAGGTGCAAGTTTATTAGATACGGAACGTAGAGGAATGTTCTTAGTAGAAAGCCACACTTTTGACCAACGACGATACTGGGAGGCCTAGACCGTGGCGCATCAGCTTTGGCCTTGGTGCGTGACCCCACTTGGAGTAGAGTCTCCGGCCCTAGTCCAAGTGCGGTGACACCTCTGGACGAAGGCGTGAGCGGAGGGGACCGCGACTCGGATTCCAGACTAGGAAAAATAGGTGGCTGGTAACCTACACTACACTCAAACGGAGATAGGCCCGTGGATGATACTGGTAACGGTTGTGGGCGTACTCAACAAAAAGACAGTTGCTGACTCCATGAGGAAGGATTCTTGGATACCAAACATCGTGAACGCTCTCCAGATCCTGGTTGGCTCGAGCTCAGATTGACCATTGCTCTGGGGATGAAACCCTGAGGACAGACTAACAGTCGCCCCAGTAATTTACAAAATTCTCGCCAAAATTTGGACACAAATTGGGGTCCTTCTGTCAGAGACCACATCTGTCGGAGGCCATGTAGCCGAAAGACGTGGTCAATGACAATCACCGCTGTCTCCTTGGCAGAGGGTAATTTGGGCAAGGGAATGAAGTGGGCCGCTCGAGAACCGGTCCACCACGGTTAAAACTACCGTGTGTCCCTGTGAGGGTGGGAGGGCGGTGATAAAATCTAGAGCGTATATGGGACCAGGGTCTCGATGGCACCGCAGCGGTTGAAGTAACCCGCCTGGGGGTCGATTGGAACTCTTACCAGTGGCGCAGACTGAGCAAGCCAAAACAAAACTGTGAACGCCACGTAACCATCAAAGGCCACCAGAATCGCTGCTTGACTAAAAACTTAGTTCGATTAACTCCTGGATGACAAGCCACATTAGAACAATGTCCCCACTGAATAACGCTGGACCGTGAATCCCTCCGGCACAAACAAACGGTTCGGTGGGCACCGAGCCGGAGCGCTACTCCTTCTAAGGCCGTCTTGACCTTCGATTCGATCTCCCATGTGAGTGTAGAGATGAATAGAGTCTCTGGTAAAATGCACTCGGAGTAGACGGGCGCTCGGAGTGATCAAAAATACGTGATAAAGAATCGGGTTTGATGTTCTTGGAACCCGGGCGATACGAGAGTAAAATCAAAACGACCGAAAAAAGAGCCCACCGAGCCTGCCTGGAGTTTAATCTTTTAGCTGTGCGAATATATTCCAAATTCTTGTGATCGGGTCCAGACGATAAAAGGTACCCCTAACCCTCCAACCAGTGGCGCCATTCCTCCAAAGCTAACTTGACTGCCAACAACTCTCTGTTACCAATGTCATAATTACGCTCGGCCGAGGACAAGCGATGAGAAAAAACGCGCAAGGGTGTATCTTGTCGCCTGAAGGAGAACGCTGGGATAGCACTGCTGCCTACCCCCACCTCTGATGCATCGACCTCCACCACGAACTGACGTGATGGATCAGGGGTTATCAGGATGGGGGCTGAAACAAAGCAACCTTTCAGTTTGGCAAACGCAGCCTCAGCTGCGCTCTGACCACCTGAACGTTGTTCTGGGGAGGTCAGGGCGGTCAGAGGTGTGGCTAGTTGACTGAAATTGCGAATGAACGCCGGTAGAAATTGGCGAACCCCAGGAATCTCAGTAGGGCCTTACGAGACTCTGGACTTGGCCAATCTACCACAGCCTTGATCTTCTCAGGATCCATGCGCATTCCCTCAACCGACACGCATGTACCCTAAGAAAGGAACAGACTGTGCATGAAAAGCGCGATTTCTCGCTTTGACAAAAAGCCCATTCTCTAGCAATCTCTGAAGCACTAGCCGGACGTGCTGCACATGTTCCTGGAGAGAAGAAGAAAAAATCAATATGTCATCCAGGTAAACATATATGAACTGATCAACCATGTCTCGCAGCACGCCATTGACGAGTGCCTGGAAGACCGCTGGGGAGTTGGACAAGTCGAACGGCATGACCAAGTATTCAAAGTGACCCCTGGGGGTGTTAAAAGCGGTTTTCCATTCATCCCCTCCTGATGCGGACCAAATGATAAGCATTACGTGAATCCAATTTCAGTGAAGATGGATGCTCCCTGCAACCTCTCAAAAGCTGAAGACATCAACGGTAGAGGATAAGTATTCTTTACCGTGATGTTGTTCAGCCCCGGTAATCAATGCAAGGTCGCAGAGATCCATCCTTCTTCCCCACAAAAAAGAATCCCGCCCCGGCTGGAGAAGAGGAAGGGCGGATGAATCCATTAGCTAGAGAATCAGAAATATATTTCTCCATAGCCTCCCTCTCTGGAATCGAGAGTGAATATAACTTGCCCTTAGGCTGAGATGTACCTGGCAATAACTCTATGGCACAGTCATAGGGACGATGTGGAGGGAGAGAAGCCGCCGAGACTTACTGAACACCTCCTTCAGGTCCAGGTACTCCATGGGCACGTTAGATAAATCCACCGCCTCTTCCTGAAAAACAGGGACAAAAACAGACGAACAGGCAGAAACAAGACAAGACTTATGACATTGAGTGCTCCACGCTGACACAGACTTAGACTGCCAGTCCACTTTAGGGTTGTGATGGGTGAGCCAGGGATGACCAAGGACGATGGGGGCAAGAGGAGTGTCCAGTATGTAGAAAGAGATGGTCTCGGTGTGATTGCCTGACGTGACGAGAGTGATGTCTTCAGTGGCTAGGGAAATGGTGGGAAGTCTCTGGCCATTGAGGGCGTGAACAGCGATCCGGTGAGTGAGAGACTTGAGGGGGACTTGGTGGTTGAGTGCAAAAGTGTAGTCCATGAAATTTCCTTCGCCCCAGAATCCAGAAGTGCTCGACAGTCGTGGACGGTGATTAGACCATTGAAGACTTACCGGAAGGAGGGTAGATGTGGATGAGGTCTTCTCGTGGAGATCCCACCCGATAGTAGCCTCATACTTGCTATCGGGCGGATCCTTTTAAAGGACAGTTGTAGGCAAAATGTCCAGCACCACCACAGTACAAACACAGTCCCTGGGATCTCCGCCTTTCCTTCTCCTCCCGGAAAGCCGGGCTCGACCCACCTGCATGGGCTCGGGATCACAGACGGGCTGAACGCGTCCCCGCCTCCAGAACATTGACCGCCTAATCCTCTCAAGGGGCGGTTGGTTTGTACTCGCTGTTCCATTCTGGATAACCTTGCGTCCACTCTAAGCGCCAAGGCGATCAAATCGTTTAGCTTGGTGGGGAGATCCATGGCGTATATCTCCTTTTGGACGCGATCAGCCAGCCCATGCAGGAACATGTCCCACTCGCCTCCTCGTTCCATTGGCTCTCCGCCGCTAAGCGTCCGAACTTCGATAGAAAAGTCTGATACAGATCTCTCCCCTGGCGCAAGTCGAGCCAGCACTCTGGCTGCCTCTCTACCGAGAGACAGCACGGTCGAGAAACTCGCTTCATCTCCGCGGAGAGTGCTTGAAAAGAGGTGCAGCATTCATCTTGATTCTCCCACACCGCCGTTCCCCAAAGGGCCGCTCTCCCAGAAAGTAGCGTCAGGACAAAAGCGACCTTGGTTCTTTCATCACAGAATGTTCTGGGTTGTAAAGAAAAATGCATTGAGCATCGTGTTAGAAAAGCTCGGCAAAAATTAGGTTCACCTGAATATAGCTCTGGAACCGGTAGGCGGGGCTCCGACTGGGAGGGGGCTGGTGGTGGTTGAGGAATCAGCGGTCGCGGGTGGCGCAGTGGGAGCTCGCAGAAGTTGAATTTGCTGGGTGAGTCCGGACACCTGCGCCACTAGAGCCTGGACAGCTGAGCCGTAGTCATTGAGATTCTTCTCCTGGTTCTCCATACGAAGTCTGCTGTTCATCACTGAATTCTTCTAGGCTGTCTGAATTGTTACTCGCTGCTTCCATCTTGTGGTCAGATCGTTCTGTGACGTAATGAAGCTAGGAAGCAAGTTGCAAGTTGACAATTAGTTTATTGACAGTCAAATTGAGAAGATAGGGGAAAAGTCCGGGTGATGGTCTAGTGGCTAGAGTCTCCAATGGTCAGATGATCGTGGTGAGAAGAGTGAAGAGAAGTGTTGAACAGACACGGCGAATCCGGGTAACAGCAAACAGGACACCGAAACAGGGACAACGAGAGAACTGGACTGGAACTCTGAAGAGCGAACAACACCGGACATCACAAACAACGATCTGACAAGGAGATGAGAGAGTGGTGAGAATTTAAAGGGAATGGGAATGAGTAACAGCTGGTGAGAGGAGTGATTGCGGCAGAGCGCTAATCATGGTACAAACAACACGCCCACACATTCACGCACCCACACAACACACTAAGAACAAGGCACGAGACAAGGAAGAGACATAGGATTAAATACCGTGACAATTAAGTGGGAAAGCTTTAATTTAGTTTACAACCTGTCAGTACACATATTTCATACTGAGATTTGAATGGTCTTGTCTATTAAAGTGATCAAAACACCCCATATGGTAGCATTGATTTAAAGCAAAAAATATAATAATTCACAGTGGCCATTAAACTGAGACATATGGAGCCCATCAATGTGATCTCTGCAGAAATCAGCAAATCATCCATTAATCACTCTACAGCTCCTCAAAACTGGCCTATATCAATAGTCAAAAGATCTGTTTGCATCGACAATGCTGCTCATTGATCGGACGTGTGAGTGTGTATTTGTGTGTGCATGCAGCAAGGGTCCATGCATTACCCAGCTCGACCAATCGGTATGGGCGTGGAAGAGCCCTAGCAGGCATGTCACTTACCCTCATCTTGCTCAGATAATTGACCCGCACTGCTGCAGCAGAAAATTACACTCCGTTGTGTCAATATGACATTCATTGTACGCTTATCTACTCACAATTACAGCGCCACATCTGTGGCTTCCTTTAGCAATGCACTTAAGAAGCTGTATTTTTTTGTGTTAGATCGATTGTGTTCCATGCATGGCTGCTTACCTGCTTTAATGAATACATGAAGACTTATAATGAGATCTCACAGAGGAGCTTAGAGCTTATTAGATGCTGTTAAACTTAAACTATAGATGAATAGATGAGTCTCACTGGTGCTTAAAGCTAATTTATAAATCTGGGAAAAGACTAAGTGTCATGTTTTGCATTTTTTCAGTTACTTTCAAAGATTTCATGGAGCTTTGCACATTATTTGCACACCTAATGTACACCTAATATGCCAAAGTTTTGACATGTTTTCCAAATCCACTTCCTAATTAAAAGCTTGGTAATTTTTGCACCATTAGGATCACCAAACAAATTGCAAATACAATATCTATCAAAAGATAGTGTTGCCCCAAACTAACGCTAATTGGTTGAGGCAATGTTACTGTATCTGGTTGGTCGGGATGCTCAAACAAATAGAGCAATGTGTTGGAAGCACTATAGAGCCACAGTATTTATGCTTCAGGAAAATCAACCCACAAATGGCTTACTTAAAATTGTCTCTGCAAAGTGAGCAAATAGGAGAGAGTAATTTCATTTGATAAAAAGTTACATACTTCAGCTTAAAGCATTTACATTTACATGTATTAATTTGGCAGACGCTTTTATCCAAAATGACTTACAAAAAGGAATAATACATCAAATTACACTTTTTCAAAAACAAAAATAATAAGAAACCGATCATAAAATGTATGCACCTATTTAGCCACAAATACACAATGGTGAGATTAATAAAGCTTGATATACAGTAATCATATTTGTTGGTGGTCTGGATTTAAATGTCATTCATTGGTGAACACATTCATACAATGCATATACAGTATGAAGAATATCAAGGAGAAGGAGAGCAGGGAATCACAGTAATATGTAGAGTCGAAAATAAAATAAAGAAAATGTTCTGAAGCTATAGTTTTTGTCTTATCTCTAAGAGCATTTTTGCATTTTCTGTTTTATATTCCTCATATCTTGCCATAATCAAGGCTTATTGTGATGTACCCAAAGGCTACTTAGTGTAGTGAAATAATCATGAGCCTCTGAATAATGCATTTCTATAGCTACATTAGCTGAACAAAATTTGCTCGAACATCAGCACACGGCAACACCACCTCCACTGAATGACCATACATCCTTTCACAACTTTTCACAAAGAGAGTTTACAAAACACATCAGTTTTTTGCATGACTTTCATCTACACCATTTCGCCCTTTGCTTCTTTTTTTATTCCTGGTATTCCAAATATAGCTTCACCAAAATATTCACTGTGTGATGTTCTTTTTGGGTTGTTTGTTGGGGGTGGGGTGGGATGAGGCCTCGTCTTTCTCACTCCCTTCTACCGTGTTTTGCTTCAGAGTACATTTTACACTCTGCACCACCAGCAATATTTTGCCTAGAGCTCTTGAGAAACAAAGAGAATCCCAATTCTCCATTCTTAGCAACAATCTGTTCAGAATTGTCTTGGCCTCTGATGCATGTATGTCAAATATTTGAGCACATGTTATTTAAGCAGTTTTTCCTACAGTGCCCTAAAGACCCCATACAATCAAAACTGGAGTATTGTGGTTTTCATCCAATGTCTATTAGCTTTGAGGCTATCTATATGATAATGCACTTGCAGTGTTTGATAGTAATGGACTAAATGCGATTTGGGTTATGTAATCATATTACAAAAACCAAGTACTTATAATTATATAAAAACATTTATTAGTCATAATCAAATAACAGTTAGTTTTTATGACCTTTTTATGCATGATATTATCCATTACATTACCTGTTTAAATTATTATATTATCAGTTTTGAATTCACAGAAAGAAGGGGGGACTGACAAATAGCAAATTACTTTTGGATTTCATGTTTATTGTACCAAGTAGCAATTCTACATCTCAGGCTCCATAAAGGCGCTTGTTCGCACCATCGAGTCAGATTTTCTGCATGAAGGCACAAGCCTATGCAGCTTCTAGAGAGTATGGCCAGATTACGCAGTGTCTCGTTCCCACTCAGGGAAGCAGGCTTAAGCTTCACGTAACCAAACCATTCCCCTTCGTAAGAACTCGTGCAAACACCATGCAAACAGTAGCTGCCAACTGTCTACACCTGTGTGGCAAAAATATAGTGGTGCACAAGTGAGCTAAAATGTCTGAATAAACCAGAGGGAATTATGAGTTTATTCCTGTTCCAATAGAGAGAACCTGGGAAGCAGTAGACAAACCCTCATCCAGATTATAATGTATGTGGAGAGGACCATCCTGCTGCCATACAAATATCCTCTAGGACACACCTCTAGCCAAAGCCCATGAGGATGTCATGCTCCTCATAGAATGAGCTTGAAAACCCGAAGACGTAGGTAAAATGCGCTTCGTAAGCACTTGAAATTGCATCAACTTGCCAATTAGACAGTCTTTGCTTGGACACCAAAACACCCCTGTTGTTGCCACCAAACCACACAAACAACTGCTGTGAATTATGCCACTGGCTAGTATGGTCAATATAAACTTGTAGCGCCCGAACTGGACAAAGCACATGCAATTTTCATGCTCCTCTGTCTCAAATGGGGGTGGATATTTGCTTGAAAATGAATAGTCTGCGATTGAAATGATGTAGAATTGACCTTGTGCAAATAGCCCAAACGAGGTCTTAAAACATTCATACATAATGGATTGACCATCAGGGCATGCAAATCACTAACCCTTTTAAACGATGCCAATGCCACCAGCAGGGCCTTTTAAGAATAAGAAAGGTATCTGCCAATGACTCAAACGGAGCACCCAAGAGTGCCTCCAAAACAACAGTTAAATCCCATAAAGGAACGTGGATGGGATAGGACGAAATGTTCTAAGCCTGGGTACCCCATGCATAAAATGAGAGACAAGAGAATATCTACTGACAGAGACTCCTTTGATGAGCACATGCTCAGATGCTATAGCAGCAACATAGACTTTAAGCATTGCCGGACAACCCTGGCCCCAAAACGCTTCTTCCAAAAATCCAGCACTGTACCAAGAGAGCAGTGTACTGGATCAAGTCAAGTCAAGTCAATTTTATTTGTATAGCGCCTTTCACAACACACATCGTTTCAAAGCAGCTTTACAGAATATCAGCATTAACAGATCGATAAAACTGTAATGTCTATAAAGTCGATTAATCATCATTGTGTAATTTAGATAAAATACGATTTTTAATAGTGTTTAAAAATAATTTAATGATAATTGTATTAATAACCCCAGTGAGCAAGCTGTAGGCTGACTGTGGCAAGGAACACAAAACTCCATAAGATGTAGATTAATGGAGAAAAATAACCTTGGGAGGAACCAGACTCACTGTGGGGGCCAGTTCCCTCTGGCTAACATTATGAATGTAATGTAAATATTAAATATGTATAGGTAAAATCATGGTTTAAAATGATTAAACTAAGTGTTAAGGGTCAGTGATTAAACATCGATTGTGTTTGAACTGTAAGATTAATGACCAAAGTCTTTGAAGTCCATCTTGATTAATTGCAGAAGTTCACATAGATGCAATTGTCCTTGTTAATTGGCTGATGAAGGCTTTTGTTGGCAATAGTTAGTCTAAGCATTTCATTTCAAGATCGTAGTCCATAAATAGACCGAGGTGATGCAGGTTGGAGTTGGCATCATTTCATCCTCTGAAGTCCGTCACAATGGATCATCATCTCGTGCTGTACACCAAGAATCAAACATACGCCGCTTGAACATATAAAGCTTCCTAGTTGATGGAGCTCCAGCAGTCAAAATGTAATCAACCACAGCAGGGGATAATCCATCATTCAAAAGAGTGCCCTGTTGAGGGGCTATAAATTCCACAAGTCTGGCCGGGGGTGCCAAATGCTGCCCCTGAGACATGCCTGTTCTTACTGGAATCTCCCAAAGCACTTTCTCCAGGAGAGAGACCAGAGTCGAAAACCATACTTGAGATTGCCAAAACAACGCTATAAAGAGTTGTGAATGATAAGGACACGAAGACCAGTTGCTCCTCCTCAGGTAGGGATTTTAATGGGCATGCAGCAGTGCTCACAGCTTCACAAATAACCAAAACTCTCAGTAACACAGTAAGCACAAACTCAGTAAACAAAGTTTTCTAACTTCAGGAACACGCCAACACTGGACTGACGTGTTGTTTCTCTCCCCTGCCCGTGGGCGTGGGTGTTTTATCCGCTCTCCCGTGCTCACTGAAATTAGAGACAGGTGTTAGACATCATTTGGCTCAGGTGTAAGTGCCCTTACCGCTTCCCTCAGGCCCTGTCTGGACAGGAGATATGCCCCCAAATTCAACTGGCCCGAACATGAATGGCTCATAGAGACCGCACATTGTCCCTCAGAAGAATGTGCCTTGCCAACCTCAGCATGGCATGAGAAAACACTCCTCCCTTGTGATTGATATAGGACACCACCATACTGTTGTCTGTCCGATAATGATATGGCTGCCCTGAATCTCGGACCCACATTTTTTATGGCAAGAGCACCGTGAACATCTCCAGTTTATGTGCCAATTTTTTCGCTGGCTCATCCAGACTCGTGAGGCTGGACGATCCTCGCTTACAACACCCCAACCTGTGGAGGAGACCTATGTCATTATAACTTTGTGGCAACAGGCCTGTCCCAACAGAACACCCGACATCAGAAGGCGGGTCCGCTTCCATAGTAACAGAGTTCGGTAGCACCTACGGCCACTTTAAAGAGACGTAACGCCTGTGTCAGTGGTTGAATTCCCTTTGTGAGGTTTATCCAGCACTGAAAAGGTCTTGCATGCAACATGCCTAGGCGAATGAAAACGGAGGCCACGATCATGGCCTTGGCAACAGGACACTCTTGTCTAGCCTTACACACAGCCCTATATTGCTCAGATGGCTGAGAATGACATCTCGATGTTGGGCAGCTGAAGTCTCAGAGTGAGTTAGCACCAACCAATCGTCGAGATAATTCACAACCCGATGCCCTGAAGCCTCAAGGGCATCAAAGTCGCATCCATGCATTTTGTGAAAATGCGTGGTGCCAATGCAAACCAACAGAAGGATGCAAAATTATACACTTTGCCCTAAAGCAAATCTGAGAAAGCACCTGTGCTTCGGGTACTATCCGAATATGGAAATAAGCTGCCCTTCAAATATGTTATCACATACCAGTCCCCCAGCTGCACTTTTGACATTATTTGCATCTGCATTAGCATTCTGAATAGACATTTCATTAGTTTGGAATTCAAACATCTCAAATCCAGAATGGGACGCAAGTCGCCATCTTTTTTCGGTAGAAAATAATGTCTGTAAAGCCGCGACTCTCTCTGAGAAGGGGAATCTCCTCTGTTGTCCCTTTTTCTAAGAGAGAATTAATTTCCTGAATCAAAAACAGGGCTTCTTGAACAGAAACTTCGCTTGAAACGACCTCGCTGAACACCAGCAGAGTTTGCATGAATTGAATTAGGTAACCATGCTTTATCGCTCAAAGTACCATGATTGAAATGCCCTTCAGCTGCTGCCGCTTCGACAGACAGGCAGACAGAGGGATTAATGCATGGCTTTTGCCTGCAGTGCGACCTGTACCCACTGGATGGCATGGTTTGGCTTACTTTTGGCGACAGCCCCTAAACCAGCAGCACAGCGGAGGGAAGCCTTCGCCCTCTACTACTGAGGCTGGTTTAAGAGAATTGTATAATGTTTTTGCATTTATTGTACTCTGGCATAAAAGATGAGCTGTTTGGGTGGTTTATGAGGACTTTATTTTATGTTACAAACTGGAAATTACGAGGGTATTATGCTACAAATGTGTTTTATGAGGAAATTTCTGTTATACTGAACAATGTTTTTTTTCAATGTAAAAATGCAGAAAGATTTTGTAGGTTTAGGGGTAGTGTTGGGGTACAGAATCTACAGTCCGTGAAAGTAAAAAATCATTATGTCTATGGAGAGTTCTCATAAGGATACCTGCACCAACGGGGGTGTGTGTGTGTGTGAGTGTGTGTGTGTGTGTGTGCGTGTGTGCAGGTGTGTGCGTGTGTGTGCAGGTGTGTGTGTGATGAGTGAGGAGCGAACCTGGCTGCACCGAGTACGCATTCCCGCTAATGGCCAACACCAGTGACGATTATCTGAACTGGTCCCGGACTCCCTAGGTCGACTCAGCCTAAAATGAGTACCTGGTGCGGTGTGAAAAAACATCACCACTGGGGAGACAAAGGCGGTTGGGTGTGGTGCTGGCCACCCACCCCCTTGTGTACCGTTCTGGCCTTCATAGGTGCTCGCTAACAGCACTTGCCCCTACAGTCTGTTAAGGCTAAATGGGGGATCTTTGTCTTTGTGTGTGTGTGTGTGTGTGTGTGTGTGTGTGTGTGTGTGTGTGTGTGTGTGTTTGTGTGTGTGTGTGTGTGTGTTAACGACGCACATGTTTGGAAAGAGATAGGGAGTGATAGATGCAGTGAAAAGACTTGTGTGCATAGATTTGTGTATTGCTTTACAATTTAGAGAGCATGGCAGAGGGTATGCATATGTGGATATGAATTGTGTGAGTGTTTACTGTATAAGTGTGCACATGTGGTGTGTGCTAGGTACAGTGCTTTGATGAACTAACGCTGAACTCCATGGCCCCCATCAGTCCTGGACTGAGAGGCGGAGAGATTCGCTCCTCTATTCCTCTGATGACTTCCTATGAGTTATTTTCCCGGCTTTCACCTCCACGCTTGATTACCCCCATCCATCCCCAACCTCCTCATTCTTGCTCTATTCTAGCCTTTTACACTTCTACTCTGTCATTCTCTCTCTCTCTCTCTCTTTCTTCACTCTCACCACAAAACAGTGTGAATCCAGACATCTGAGATCTGAAATCAAATGAACATCTTTATAAAGCAGCCTGTGTATTGAAGTTAACAGCAGCATTTTTGCAAGAGTGATGCAATCAAATGAAAATTCACACTGGGTCAAAAAACAAAAACAGTTTAAATCCGCCTTTGTTTGAAAAACAAAAAAAAACATTTCTATTACTATTATAATATACAGATACAGTATGTATATATATATATACAACAGTTAGATCTGGTCCTCGAATCTGATTGGATGAGACATTCTATGAGTACCGATGGTCTCACACCACCAGCACTCCGATGCTTCACTGTGTGTATCACTCCGCTTGTGTTCGGTGCTGTTCTAAACTAGAGTGTAAGAGCAGTGCATATGTGTTAAGAGATGTGTCTCTTTACATTTAATTTTGTAACATTACACCAGCAGGTGGCGTACAAAAGACCATTTTTGTAAGTAATATGAGCCATTTGGTTACGTGAAGTGAGTCAAGGACAGTCAGTTTACATACAACATTGCTCGATGATCGCTCAGTATTACAGGCATCCCAACCTGCAAAAGTACTTTCAGGGAGGTATCCCATCGCCTACCCCCACAACCCTCCCGACATATCACCACAGAACAAATGTTTACTTGTATACTTATACTATTTATGTAAACTGCTTTTATTTATATTCCATTGCAACTTTAAACAGGTCTAAGTAGTTTATTGTTTTCATGTAGCCTAGGTAACTAGCTCGCCTGAATAATATGCACATGAAATGAAACTTGTTTAACTCACCTCAACATGTCTTTTACAATCATTTAACCCGCCATGGGCAATGCTGAAGTCACTGTTACAAACTGTACAGCGTGCAAGACTGTCATTATGTTTCACTCTTATTAGACAGGGTACACTTTCGTGTAGTCTGGCGTGAAATGTGTGTTATATTTTCGCTTTTTGGGGCACTCTCCCTCTGCCATGGCGCTCCTGTGTCTAGATACACTGTCCTGATTAATTAGGTTCGGGAGAAGAGATAAAAGCCCATCCACACTGACAATTGATTGGTTTACTTACCTAAACAGGCCAATCAGGATGCTCTCTGTCTTCACTTCTTGATGCACACACGCACACACACACGCTAGTGCTCTCGCTTCTCCCTCTCTGCCGTGGCGCTTACATGGTTTGGATCACAGTCTAACCGCTCTTGCTCGCCGCTCTTGATTCCGGAGATTTTAACTAATTTGCAGGCATCAGGGAGCCACTATCAATACAGTGGAGACTCCCGAACTTCCGGAGACTTGGGATGTCTGGTATTACTAATACACTACTAAAGCTAGGAAATAGCTTTAAACAGCTTTAAAATGACAAATTCTGCATTAAGGCCCATCACAGCTGAGAGACACAACAGACTGATTAATTACACAAACTCAAGGCTCTTACTAACCGGAGTTTCAACATTGAATACTGTTCAAAATGGCAGAGGAGATTTCAGTTTCTATAGTGAAAGACTCTTGCACACCAGCTACTGCAAAATAGGGAGGAACCCTCCGCTTGGATCGGCTATTTTTCCACTGAGAAAATAGGATGAATTTCATCAAAATTACATTATCTTCAGAGAGCTGACTAACCCACTACAGTACTCTCTGCTTTGGAGAGACAGGTGATTGCACATGCTCCATATCTCTCTCGCTTTAACACGACGACGCGACGCGACGCTTCTCCAATATCTTGTTAGAAACAGCTCAAGCTGTGATACTATTTCTGAAGTTAAATTTTTAATTACTATGAAGGCTTTGACGATCATTTGTTTTGAACCAGCAATGATAGATTCTTGATCCTTCACAGAAGAAAGTAGCCCCATGCACTTGGCCAGTGTTTCTCAACTGGTTTTGCTTCAGGAACCAGATTTTACATTGGAAATCAAGTGGCTTACCCACCATTGTAAAAACGCAACCTGTATTTAATGTATCCTGGTTTGCATTTCCTTTTATGTTGCATAGTTTTGTTCATGGTTTTCAAGTACAAGGACATGCATCAAGTGATAATATTTTTTGTTGTTGACGCCAACAACAAAAGAGACAGAAAAGTTTTCACTCCTCCTTTTACAAATTGAAGAGTCCATTATTATCCCGCTTTGTTTCCTAATTTCAAACATAATTCAAACAGAACATACAGTACATATAACAGTTATTTAACATATAAAATATAACAGTTACTTTTACGCATGTTAAATCATGAAACAATTTTGTAAAGGTGAAGATGAAAAAATTATAATTTGCGCTTAGCACAGTGTTGCTCTTTTCCTCCTCAGTGCTGATTGGCATGTCAGTGCTGTCTACTGTTTGAGAGATTCGACATGACTTACTCCGTAATACTGTGAACTAGAAAAGTCACACTAGAACTAAAAGTGGTCACATCAGTTTCTAGGTCTGGCGCCCACAATATCGAGGGAAGCCCGGTTGTTGCACGGTGAACCAGAGAGAAGAGCAGATCATGATTGCAAGCTGGTTCCATTACACTTGTGCTGAAAGTGCAGATGACAAGCCTTTAGCTGATTGAAAGATTATAA
>NW_026266975.1:0-15129 GCF_025860055.1 Xyrauchen texanus
TCTAGAAGTGTTCCGAAGTTTCATATTATTACATGCAAGCATGTTTGATATATGGACAAGTGTTTGAATCCCATTCCAGGTGTCGCTGTCGAGCCCCCTGCCACGCTCGGTACCAGATTCAGCCCGCCCTGATGGCCGCGGGTTCTGACCTGTGTGCAAAGTTTCAAGAGTTTTCGAGCATGTTAAGGGCCCCAAAAGTCCCAGAAACCTTGAAAAACAATCAAACAATCAAAAAGCAAATCTAAACCCAACAGAGAACCCCCCCTCCCCCACACACACACACACAAAAAAATTTGGCAGGCCCATTCTGTCTGTCAGACAGAGAGACACTGAGAGAAAAAACACAGAAAGGGAGGAGGAGGGTCACTCAGAAAGAGAAAAATTTTAAGAAATCCACATTCAAACCACAATATCTGACTTTCTGTTGGTCGGAGCTAATGACTGTAAATTAGAAAGTTGTTCAGCTCGACGAGAACAATATACACGCCGAGTTTTGTAACTGTAGATAGAACTAACTAAGTTATAACACACTTCATGTGTCCATTTGTAGTCATAAATCAATTTCTCGCCACGGCCAAACCGCTCGAGATATCAAAAATCCGTCCGAATGTAGCATCCTCAATGTCTTGACTTCATGCCGACCGAGTTTGGTGGCGATTGATTCATTCTCTAGGAGGAATATATATAATTCCAGAGCACGTGTTTCCAAACAACCCATAATAGCCGACTTCCTGTTGGGCTGGCGTAAAACTTAGAGCACTGAAAGTTGTTCGGCCCGATGAGATCTACAAGTGTACCGAAGTTTCATATCATTACATGCAAGCATGTTTGATATATGGACAAGTGTTCGAATCCCATTCCAGGGGCGCTGTCGAGCCCCCTGCCACGCTCGGTACCATCTTCGGCCCGACCCTGATGGCCGCGGGTTCGACCCATGTGCAAAGTTTCAAGAGTTTCGAGCACGTTAAGGGCCCCAAAACCTTGAAAAACAAAAATAAAAGCATTCTCATTCAACAGCCAAATCAGCACCCTCCCCCAGACACAGAGAGACGTAGGGTCAGTGAGAGAGGCAGAGAAAATTCTCCAAAACATCCACATTCAAACCAAAATATCTGACTTTCTGTTGATCTGAGCTAATGACTGTAAATTAGAAAGTTGTCCGGCCTCGATGAGAACAATATAATTACTGAGTTTTGTGACTGTGGGTCAAAGTGTAAAGCAACCCCCACTTTTGTCAAAAGGTGGCGCTACTGAGCCCCTGCACCACGCCCGTTTCTGAAACTTTGCACATGTCTACTGGCTAATAAATGTGATGTGTCTGTCGAGTTTCATGCAATTTCAAGTATGCTAAGAGTCTCAAAAGCATCAAAAAGAATATTCTAGTTTGAAGCGCTGTCACGCTGACAGTATCGAAGATATCAATAATCCTTTCACATGTCTACATCTGCCGTGTGTTTACATTATACACCTAAAGTTTTAAGTAAATCGGGTAAAAATAAGAGGGTGATTTCAAAGCATTTTGAAAGTGACACACTTCCTTCTGCCAGTTGGTGGCGCTTATAACTTTGACTCACAATAGTCACATCCATGCGATCGGCCTCTTACAGCGCAACACACTGCTGAAGTTTCATCGAGATCAATTAATGTATGCAGAAGTTATAACACACTTCCTGTTTCTCTTTTCGTACCATCATTTCGCTTCTCGCCACGGCCAAACCGTTCGAGATATCAAAAATCTGCTGACCAATTTTTCATCCTCAATGTCTTGACATCATGCTGACCGAGTTTGGTGGCGATTGGTGGAATTCTCTGGCAGGAGTATTTCAAATTCCATTGTATGCATTTTCCAAACAACCCTAAATAGACGATTTCCTGTTGGCCTGAGGTAAAAAGTAAAAGTATGAAGGATATATGAAACGATGAGATCTATATGTGTACCAAGTTTCATATTATTACATGCAAGCGTGTTTGAGTTATGGACCAAGTTTTCGGACCCTGTTCCAGGGGCGCTGTCGAGCCCCCTGCCACACCCGGGTACCAGCTTCAGCCCGGCCCTAATGGCCGCGGGTTCTGACCCGTGTGCAAAGTTTCAAGAGTTTTTGAGCACGTTAAGAGCCCCAAAAGTGCCCCAATAGTCGTAAAAATAATAATAATAATAATAAATATAGCTGCGAGCAGCGATGGCGGGCCCAAGCCGGTGGCACCGCCACCCCGTGCCTTTAGGGTCGCTGTGCACGATGGGCAATAACGTAACCTCGCTTTGACCGCCGAGAAGACGTGTGCTGTAGAGCTCGCGATCAGCGTGGGCTCTGCAAAAGTTCGCATGGAGGGCACATATCAACCACAAAGTATGCGTGAGCACCCTTCCGATACCTAAAATGAAAAATGAGACACCCTACGGTCTCATGGAGTTAATGGACACACTAAATAAGTACACAAGACTGAAAATTCATATGAAGTGTGCCATTTGAGACAGGGACAGTGCCTAGGACCGTGAACCACAATAGTCACATCTATGAGGTAATTCAAATGTAGAATAATTTTTGATGTCATAGGTCAATATCTTTTGCAGCACTTAAACGTGTTAATCCAGAAGGCCAGTATTTATCCGGAGGTCTCTGTTCAGGTTTATTAATGTAATTATAATTTACGCACTGCTGAAGTTTCATCGAGATCAGTTAATGTATGCAGAAGTTATAACACACTTCCTTGCTTTTATGCTGCCTTTATGTGCTTTTTGAGCTTCAAAGTTCATTTGCAATGTGTTCCACATTCAAACCAAAATATCTGACTTTCTGTTGGTCTGTTTGTTCACTTGAGACATAAGAGGGTGATTTAAAAGCATTTTGAAAGTGACACACTCCCTTCTGCCAGTTGGTGGCGCTTATAACTTTGTCTCACAATAGTCACATCCATGTGACACACTGCTGAAGTTTCATCGAGATCAGTTAATGTATGCAGAAGTTATAACACACTTCCTTGCTTTTATGCTGCCTTTATGTGCTTTTTGGAGCTTCAAAGTTCATTTGCAATGTGTTCCACATTCAAACCAAAATATCTGATTTTCTGTTGGTCTGTTTGTTCACTTGAGACATAAGAGGGTGATTTCAAAGCATTTTGAAAGTGACACACTTCCTTCTGCCAGTTGGTGGCGCTTATAACTTTGACTCACAGTAGTCACATCCATGCGACCGCCTCTTCCCGCAAAACACACTGCTGAAGTTTCATCGAGATCAGTTAATGTATGCAGAAGTTATAACACACTCCCTTCTTTTATGTTACTTTTGATGTGCTTTTTGAGCTTCAAAGTTAATTTGAAATGTGTTCCACATTCAAACCAAAATATCTGATTTTCTGTTGGTCTGTTTGTTCACTTGAGACATAAGAGGGTGATTTCAAAGC
This sequence comes from Xyrauchen texanus, assembly GCF_025860055.1. Taxonomy (NCBI): domain Eukaryota; kingdom Metazoa; phylum Chordata; class Actinopteri; order Cypriniformes; family Catostomidae; genus Xyrauchen; species Xyrauchen texanus. The sequence goes on from NW_026266975.1 coordinate 3,403, forward strand.
ATTTTGAAAGTGACACACTTCCTTCTGCCAGTTGGTGGCTTATAACTTTGACTCACAGTAGTCACATCCATGCGACCGCCTCTTCCCGCAAACACACTGCTGAAGTTTCATCGAGATCAGTTAATGTATGCAGAAGTTATAACACACTCCCTTCTTTTATGTTACTTTTGATGTGCTTTTGGAGCTTCAAAGTTAATTTGAAATGTGTTCCACATTCAAACCAAAATATCTGACTTTCTGTTGGTCTGAGCTAATGACTGTAAATTAGAAAGTTGTTCGCCCGACGAGATCTAGAAGTGTTCCGAAGTTTCATATTATTACATGCAAGCATGTTTGATATATGGACAAGTGTTTGAATCCCATTCCAGGTGTCGCTGTCGAGCCCCCTGCCACGCCTCGGTACCAGATTCAGCCCGGCCCTGATGGCCGCGGGTTCTGACCTGTGTGCAAAGTTTCAAGAGTTTTCGAGCATGTTAAGGGCCCCAAAAGTCCCAGAAACCTTGAAAACAATCAAACAATCAAAAAGCAAATCTAAACCCAACAGAGAACCCCCTCCTCCCTCCCACACACACACACACAAAAAAAATTTGGCAGGCCCATTCTGTCTGTCAGACAGAGAGACACTGAGAGAAAAAACACAGAAAGGGAGGAGGAGTGGTCACTCAGAAAGAGAAAAATTTTAAGAAATCCACATTCAAACCACAATATCTGACTTTCTGTTGGTCGGAGCTAATGACTGTAAATTAGAAAGTTGTTCGGCTCGACGAGAACAATATACACGCCGAGTTTTGTAACTGTAGATAGAACTAACTAAGTTATAACACACTTCATGTGTCCATTTGTAGTCATAAATCAATTTCTCGCCACGCCAAACCGCTCGAGATATCAAAAATCCGTCCGAATGTAGCATCCTCAATGTCTTGACTTCATGCCGACCGAGTTTGGTGGCGTATTGATTCATTCTCTAGGAGGAATATATATAATTCCAGAGCACGTGTTTCCAAACAACCCATAATAGCCGACTTCCTGTTGGGCTGGCGTAAAACTTAGAGCACGAAAGTTGTTCGCCCGACGAGACCTACAAGTGTACCGAAGTTTCATATCATTACATGCAAGCATGTTTGATATATGGACAAGTGTTCGAATCCCATTCCAGGGGCGCTGTCGAGCCCCCTGCCACGCTCGGTACCATCTTCGGTCCGACCCTGATGGCCGCGGTTCCGACCTGTGCAAAGTTTCAAGAGTTTTCGAGCACGCTAAGGGCCCCAAAACCTTGAAAAACAAAAATAAAAGCATTTTCACTCCTCAGCAAAATCAGCACCCTCCCCCAGACACAGAGAGACGTAGGGTCAGTGAGAGAGGGAGAGAAAATTCTCCAAAACATCCACATTCAAACCACAATATCTGACTTTCTGTTGGTCTGAGCTAATGACTGTAAATTAGAAAGTTGTCCGGCTCGATGAGAACAATATAATTCCTGAGTTTTGTGACTGTGGGTCAAAGTGTAAAGCAACCCCCACTTTTGTCAAAAGGTGGCGCTACTGAGCCCCTGCACCACGCCCGTTTCTGAAACTTTGCACATGTGTACTGGCTAATAAATGTGATGTGTCTGTCGAGTTTCATGCAATTTCAAGTATGCTAAGAGTCTCAAAAGCATCAAAAAAGAATATTCGAGTTTGAAGCGTTGCAGCGCTGACAGTATCGAAGATATCAATAATCCTTTCACATGTCTACATCTGCCGTGTGTTTACATTATACACCTAAAGTTTTAAGTAAATCGGGTAAAAATAAGTGGGTGATTTCAAAGCATTTTGAAAGTGACACACTTCCTTCTGCCAGTTGGTGGCGCTATAACTTTGACTGACAATAGTCACATCCATGCGATCGGCTTCTTCCAGCGATCACGCTGCTGCGGTTTCATGGAGATCAATTAATGTATGCAGAAGTTATAACACACTTCCTGTTTCTCTTTTCGCGCCATCATTTCGCTTCTCGCCACGGCCAAACCGCTCGAGATATCAAAAATCTGCCGGCAATTTTTCATGCTCAATGTCTTGACATCATGCTGACCGAGTTTGGTGGCGATTGGTGGAATTCTCTGGGAGGAGTATTCCAAATTCCATTGCGTACGCTTTTCAAACAACCCTAAATAGACGGTTTCCTGTTGGCCTGGGGTAAAAAGTAAAAGTATGAAGGATATATGAAACGATGAGATCTATACGTGCACCGAAGTTTCATATTATTACATGCAAGCGTGTTTGAGTTATAGACCAAGTTTTCGGACCCTGTTCCAGGGGCGCTGTCGAGCCCCCTGCCACGCCTCGGTACCAGCTTCAGCCCGCCCTGACAGCCGCGGGTTCTGACCCGTGTGCAAAGTTTCAAGAGTTTTTGAGCACGCTAAGAGCCCCAAAAGTGCCCCAATAGTCGTGAAAAATAATAATAATAATAATAATTAAAGCTGCGAAAGCAGCGATGACGGGCCCAAGCCGGTGGCACCGCCACCCCTGGGCCTTTAGGGTCGCCAAGACGCACGGGCAATAACGTAAGCTCGCTCGACCGCCGAGAAGATGTGTGCAAATTCCAAGAAATCCACATTCAAACCAAAATATCTGACTTTCTGTTGGTCTGTTTGTTCACTTGAGACATAAGGGGTGATTTAAAAGCATTTTGAAAGTGACACACTTCCTTCTGCCAGTTGGTGGCGCTATAACTGACTCACAATAGCAACATCCATGCGATCGGCCTCTTACAGCTAACACACTGCTGAAGTTTCGTCGAGATCAATTAATGTATGCAGAAGTTATAACAGACTTCCTGTTTCTCTTACTGCCTTCTGCCAGTTATTATAGGCTTTGTACTTTACTCACGCTCCAATACCGACGTAGAAAATCATCCTCTTTACATGCTAAAAATATGCTTGGAAACATCACAGTGGAGCGGTGCTTACTGTGAATGATACTAATTGTACTACTGACTATTTAAACAGAGTAATTTTTATATGGTAGGTTTACTATTTTATTATTATATTTTATTACGGCTATAATGAACAGGCTGCAATGTCAAGATTGCAATGATGGAGTGTGTGTGTGTGTGTGTATTTGTAACCTTAAAGGGGTCATATAATGCCATTTTTGTACAAGTTAATATGAATCTTTAGGGTCTAAATGAAAACTTTGTAATATACTTTTATTAAAAATTCTCATTAGTATTTTAAGAAAACACTAATTTTAACTGCTCAAAAACAGCTCCGCTTTCAGCACTGCTTCAGTGCATATGACTTTAAATGATAATGAGGTTTGGTCACCCCACCCTCCCTCCGTTCTGGGGAATTCTAGTCTTGAATCATATGCATTTGCAAGATGTAAACAGTATTTTGCCAGTATTGTGTTACCATTCATCTTCATGCAGTTATAACTGTTTTTTTACATTACTTCTTAATCAGTAACATACAAGTAAACCAGGTGTAACTTAGTGTTACCATGTTAACTGTAACACCTGCGCATACAGTTTTTAATAACACAATAACCATAACGCGTTGTTCATTATAAACGTGGATTATGAATTATATTGAGAACGTCGTAACGTTATGGAAAACATGCCGTAATGTACCCTGAGTGTAAACATTAGCCACATGCAGTTTAGCGTTGTTTTGGTTAAACTCACCTCTGAGTGCTGCTTTACCTGCAGTTGAGCGTTGTTAAACTCACCGATGAATGGGGTTGTACACCACAATGAGCGTTGTTAAACTCACCGATGAATGCGGTTGCCTATGAACGCGCTAAACCTTTGCTGAGAGGGCACTTTGATATCAGATTGTGAGGGTTTTTAAACATAAAAAAACTGTTGGAGGGCCAGATAAAGATGATCTGGGGCCACCATTATACTAGCCCTGCCATAGATCATTTATTGTAGCCTATTCCTTTTTATTTTTATTTATTGCAGTCTCGACCCATTCGCAGCAGACCAAAAACGCACGCGCAGGTCCAGCTGTTTCGCTTTGGTGGTGCGATGAAGACTTTCGTCGAACATCAGCACGTAACGGTCCCGTGATTTTGGAAATTAGTCATCATCCGCTATTCCAAAGCTGCGAATGGCTGATGGCTGTCGTTTGCTGGAGACCCTTCACAGCAGTTAGATATTTTTCACTTTTTGAATGAGACTCCAGCTCCGTACACCCAACATTCCCAATTTAATAGCTTTCTTGCATAAGCAGTAGGCTTCAAATGCGTTATTTGCAACTGGCTTTAACCAAGCACTAAATTCAGATTTTTCAAGCCAAGTATCGCTAAACTTGCACTTCCTCATAGCTGAATAAAATCTGCTTAACGCCTTTCTGTGGTATCCGAGAGACTCGCGCCAATAACACTAAAGCTCAAAGCTGATTGGCTGTTGCATGTTGGTCTATTTTGTAGTCATAATACAGCTGAATTATATTTGGACTAGCTTAAATAAGAAACTACAACACCACGGAAGTAAAAAAAGAAACATTCCAAAGCGCTAGTGGAGCATTTAAATGAGATTTACATGGACGTAGGAAAATTAAGACCTGTTAAAAATTATTTAAGACCTAGAACACAATACTTCAGCAAATTTAAGACTTTTTAAGGCCTTAAATTGTCATTTTGAAATTTTAGACTTTTTAAGACCCTCGCTGGAAACCCTGTTTTTTTTTTTTTTTTTTTTTTGTAGAGTATTTTTTATTGTATCACCAAAGCAATGACGCCACTGACTCCCGTTGAAGTATCCAGCATCTCTAAGGTCTGCAAATAACTCCATCCAGAACTGAGACCTATATACATTTTGAAGAGTCCTCAAGCTGATGTTTACACCGTGTACAGCTGCATGTAGTGGCCCTCGTTAAAATATTGAACGCAATGATGCAGTATGTCTTGTTTTTCCGCCTGGTCCGCTGCCTTTTAAAATCTCCAAACACCGCTCTCAACAGTCAACACGCATAAGTCTTCTTCTTACGCTAAAACAACGAGAATACAGAAAATGTGCTTAGACCTCCATCTAGTGGTTATATTATAGAATTAAAGGAGAAATTACATATGAGACAGCTTTATAACTGAAATAGACAAGTTTAATATAACTATTCTGATAAGTGTATATTTCCAACATCATGTTTGTGTTATCCGCTTCTGTAAGTTTTTGTGACGTGTTTCAGAAAGATAATCGCTTAGACAGAGTAATAGTTTATTTTCATCTTAACCGACATCACAGTTGATCAGTGAAATAATTCATAATTCAATATATTGATACCCGATTTCTTTATCAACTGTTTGTTCAATTGAGACATAAGGGGTGATTTCAAAGCATTTTGAAAGTGACACACTTCCTTCTGCCAGTTGGTGGCGCTTATAACTTTGACTCACAATAGTCACATCCACGCCGACCGCCTCTTCCAGTGAAGAAACTGCTGAAGTTTCATCGAGATCAAGTAATGTATGCAGAAGTTATAACACACTTCCTTGCTGTTTAAGCTGCATTTATGTGCTTTTTGAGCTTCAAAGTTCTTGTGCAATGTGTTCCACATTCAAACCAAAATATCTGACTCTAGGTCAAAGTATGAAACCAATACCCCACTTTTGTCTGAAGGTGGCGCTACTGAGCCCCTGCACCAGGCATCAAAAAGAAAATTCAAGTTTGAAGAGCTGCCACGACAACAGTATTTAAGATATCAATAATTCTTTCACACGCCTACATCTGCCGTGTGTTTACATTATACACCTAAAGTTTGAAGTAAATCGTGTAACAATAAGTGGGTGATTTTAAAGCATTTTGAAAGTGACACACTTCCTTCTGCCAGTTGGTGGCGCTATAACTTTGACTCACAATAGTCACATCCATGCGATCGGCCTCTTACAGCTAACACACCGCTGAAGTTTCATCGAGATCAATTAATGTATGCAGAAGTTATAACACTCTGACTGTTTCTCGCTTTCGCCATCATTTCGCTTCCTCGCCACGGCCAAACCGCTGGAGATATCAAAAATCTGCCGGCAATTTTTCATGCTCAATGTCTTGACATCATGCTGACCGAGTTTGGTGGCGATTGGTGGAATTCTCTGGGAGGAGTATTCCAAATTCCATTGCGTATGCTTTTCAAACAACCCTAAATAGACGGTTTCCTGTTGGTCTGGGGTAAAAAGTAAAAGTATGAAGGATATATGAAACGATGAGATCTATATGTGTACCGAAGTTTCATATTATTACATGCAAGCGTGTTTGAGTTATAGACCAAGTTTTCGACCCTGTTCCAGGGGCGCTTGTCGAGCCCCCTGCCACGCTCGGTACCAGCTTCAGCCCGGCCCTAATGACCGCAGGTTCTGACCCGTGTGCAAAGTTTCAAGAGTTTTTGAGCATGTTAAGAGCCCCAAAAGTGCCCCGTAAGTCGTAAAAAAAAAATAATAATAATAATAATAATTAAAGCTGCGAAAGCAGCTGATGACGGGCCCAAAGCCGTGGCACCGCCACCCCTGGGCCTTTAGGGTCGCCACAAGACGACGGGCAATAACGTAAGCTCGCTCGACCGCCGAGAAGATGTGTGCAAATTCCAAGAAATCCACATTCAAACCAAAATATCTGACTTTCTGTTGGTCTGTTTGTTCACTTGAGACATAAGGGGTGATTTAAAAGCATTTTGAAAGTGACACACTTCCTTCTGCCAGTTGGTGGCGCTTATAACTGACTCACAATAGCAACATCCATGCGATCGGCCTCTTACAGCTCAACACACTGCTGAAGTTTCGCCGAGATCAATTAATGTATGCAGAAGTTATAACAGACTTCCTGTTTCTCTTACTGCCTTCTGCCAGTTATTATAGGCTTTGTACTTTACTCACGCCCAATACCGACGTAGAAAATCATCCTCTTTACATGCTAAAAAATATGCTTGGAAACATCACAGTGAGCGGTGCTTACTGTGAATGATACCTAATTGTACTACTGACTATTTAAACAGAGTAATTTTTATATGGTAGGTTTACTATTTTATTATTATATTTTATTGCGGCTATAATGAACAGGCTGCAATGTCAAGATTGCAATGATGGAGTGTGTGTGTGTGTGTGTATTTGTAACCTTAAAGGGGTCATATAATGCCATTTTTGTACAAGTTAATATGAATCTTTAGGGTCTAAATGAAAACTTTGTAATATACTTTTATTAAAAATTCTCATTAGTATTTTAAGAAAACACTAATTTTAACTGCTCAAAAACAGCTCCGCTTTCAGCACGCTGCTTCAGTGCATATGACTTTAAATGATAATGAGGTTTGTCACCCCACCCTCCCTCCGCTCTGGGGGAATTCTAGTCTTGAATCATATGCATTTGCAAGATGTAAACAGTATTTTGCCAGTATTGTGTTACCATTCATCTTCATGCAGTTATAACTGTTTTTTTTACATTACTTTAATCAGTAACATACAAGTAAACCAGGTGTAACTTAGTGTTACCATGTTAACTGTAACACCCGCGCACACAGTTTTTAATAACACAATAACCATAACGCGTTGTTCATTATAAACGTGTGATTATGAATTATATTGAGAACGTCGTAACGTTATGGAAAACATGCCGTAATGTACCCTGAGTGTAAACATTAGCCACATGCAGTTTAGCGTTGTTTTGGTTGAACTCACCTCTGAGTGCTGCTTTACCTGCAGTTGAGCGCTGTTAAACTCACCGATGAATGGTGTTGTACGCCACAATGAGCGTTGTTAAACTCAACCGATGAATGCGGTTGCCTATGAACGCGCTTAAACCTTTGCTGAGAGGGCACTTTGATATCAGATTGTGAGGGTTTTTAAAAATAAAAAAACTGTTGGAGGGTCAGATAAAGATGATCTGGGGCCACCATTATACTAGCCCTGCCATAGATCATTCATTGTAGCCTATTCCTTTTATTTTTATTTATTGCAGTCTCGACCCATTCGCGAGCAGACCTAAAAACGCACGGCAGGTCCAGCTGTTTCGCTTTTGGTGGTGCGATGAAGACTTTCGTCGAACATCAGCACGTAACGGTCCCGTGATTTTGAAATTAGTCATCATCCGCTATTCCAAAGCTGCTAATGGCTGATGGCTGTAGTTTGCTGGAGACCCTTGACAGCAGTTAGATATTTTTCACTTTTTGAATGAGACTCCAGCTCGTGACACCCAACATTCCCAATTTAATAGCTTTCTTGCATAAGCAGTAGGCTTCAAATGCGTTATTTGCAACTGGCTTTAACCAAGCACCTAAATTCAGATTTTTCAAGCCAAGTATCGCTAAACTTGCACTTCCTCATAGCTGAATAAAATCCGCTTAACGCCTTTCTGTTGTATCCGAGAGACTCGCACCAATAACACGTAAAGCTCAAAGCTGGCTGTTGCATGTTGGTCTATTTTGTAGTCATAATACAGCTTAATTATATTTGGACTAGCTAAATAAGAAACTACAACACCACGGAAGTAAAAAAAGAAACATTCCAAAGCGCTATGGAGCATTTAAATGAGATTTACATGGACGAGGAAAATTAAGACCTGTTAAAAATTATTTAAGACCTAGAACACAATACTTCAGCAAATTTAAGACTTTTTAAGGCCTTAAATTGTGATTTTGAAATTTTAGACTTTTAAGACTTTTAAGACCCCGTGGAAACCCTGTTTTTTTTTTTTTTTTTTTTTTTTGTAGAGTATTTTTTATTGTATCACCAAAGCAATGACGCCACTTGACTCCGCTGAAGTATCCAGCATCTCTAAGGTCTGCAAATAACTCCATCCAGAACTGAGACCTATATACATTTTGAAGAGTCCTCAGCTGATGCTTACACTCGGTACAGCTGCACGAGTGGCCCTCGTTAAAATATTGAACGCAATGATGCAGTATGTCTTGTTTTTCCGCCTGGTCCGCGCTTTTAAAATCTCCAAACACCGCTTCTCAACAGTCAACACGCATAAGTGTTCTTCTTACGCTAAAACAACGAGAATACAGAAAATGTGCTTAGACCTCCATCTAGTGGTTATATTATAGAATTAAAGGAGAAATTACATATGAGACAGCTTTATAACTGAAATAGACAAGTTTAATATAACTATACTGATAAGTGTATATTTCCAACGCCATGTTTGTGTTATCCGCTTCTGTAAGTTTTTGTGACGTGTTTCAGAAAGATAATCGCTTAGACAGAGTAATAGTTTATTTTCATCTTAACCGACATCACAGTTGATCAGTGAAATAATTCATAATTCAATATATTGATACCGATTTCTTTATCAACTGTTTGTTCAATTGAGACATAAGGGGTGAATTCAAAGCATTTTGAAAGTGACACACTTCCTTCTGCCAGTTGGTGGCGCTTATAACTTTGACTCACAATAGTCACATCCACGCCGATCGCCTCTTCAAGTGAAGAAACTGCTTAAGTTTCATCGAGATCAAGTAATGTATGCAGAAGTTATAACACACTTCCTTGCTGTTTAAGCTTCATTTATGTGCTTTTTGAGCTTCAAAGTTCTTGTGCAATGTGTTCCACATTCAAACCAAAATATCTGACTGTAGGTCAAAGTATGAAACCAATACCCCACTTTTGTCTGAAGGTGGCGCTTACTGAGCCCCTGCACCAGGCATCAAAAAGAAAATTCAAGTTTGAAGAGCTGCCGCGACAGCAGTATTTAAGATATCAATAATTCTTTCACACGCCTACATCTGCCGTGTGTTTACATTATACACCTAAAGTTTGAAGTAAATCGTGTAACAATAAGTGGGTGATTTTAAAGCATTTTGAAAGTGACACACTTCCTTCTGCCAGTTGGTGGCGCTATAACTTTGACTCACAATAGTCACATCCATGCGATCGGCCTCTTACAGCTTAACACACCGCTGAAGTTTCATCGAGATCAATTAATGTATGTAGAAGTTATAACACTCTGACTGTTTCTCGCTTCGCCATCATTTCGCTTCCTTGCCACGCCAAACCGCTGGAGATATCAATAATCTGCCGGCAATTTTTCATGGTCAATGTCTTGACATCATGCTGACCGAGTTTGGTGGCGATTGGTGGAGTTCTCTGGGAGGAGTATTCCAAATTCCATTGCGTATGCTTTTCAAACAACCCTAAATAGACGGTTTCCTGTTGGTCTGGGGTAAAAAGTGAAAGTATGAAGGATATATGAAATGATGAGATCTATATGTGTACCGAAGTTTCATATTATTACATGCAAGCGTGTTTGAGTTATAGACCAAGTTTTCGCCCCTGTTCCAGGGGCGCTGTCGAGCCCCCTGCCACGCTCGGTACCAGCTTCAGGCCGCCCTAATGACCGCAGGTTCTGACCCGTGTGCAAAGTTTCAAGAGTTTTTGAGCATGTTAAGAGCCCCAAAAGTGCCCCGTAAGTCGTAAAAAAATAATAATAATAATAATAATAATAATAATACATCAATAATAATAATAATCCTAACGAACAATAGGGTCCCACGACTTTGTGCTTGGGCCCTAATAATAATAATAATAACAATAGGGTCCTAATGTGCTGGCCTAATAACAATAGGGTCCTACGACTTTGTGCTTGGGCCCAATAATAATAATAATAATCCTAACTAAAACAATAGGGTCCTACGACTTTGTGCTTGGGCCCTAATAATAATAATAATAATAATAATAATAATAATAGCCTAACTGAAAACAATAGGTCCTATGACTTTGTGCTTGGGCCCTAAATATAGCTGCGGCAGCATGGCGGCCAAGCGTGGCACTGCCACCCCGCGCCTTTAGGGTTGCTGTGCACGATGGGCAATAACGTAACCTCGCTTTGACTGTCGAGAAGAAGATGTGTGCTGTAGAGCTCCAACCTAACATTCGCAGAATCCACAGCTCTCGACCTAGTTAGAAGCATTTCTTGTTTGCATGACATGTGGACTTAATAAATCCTTATCTTGAGCCAAATAAACAAGCTGACATTCAGTACAACCTGTGTCTTTTGTTTAGAACACATACAAATGTTATTTATGTATCGCTTTTGTACGGTACATAAATAAATAAAGCAATCGCTTTTGAAGACTGCGCGATGTGCGAACGTGCTCTACTATGTAAGAACGAGCCGATTATTGAATCTGGAAATGGGTGGGGCCTGTAACACCTTTAGGAACCAAACGCGTAACACTCATAAATACCGTTGTAAATCACATTCCTCACTCGCCTTTGAGATGGCTTCACGCGTTTGGATCGCCGGCAGTTCCATCATCCGCGACACTGCATACTCGCTTCTGTGAGCAGCTCTGGACGGAAACCTCGGTCTTCAGTGTGAGATCACCTGGGACGGCAGAGGAGGCAGACTCTGGGAGCAGCTGTTTCCAGCTCTGCGCCTCTCAGGGCCAAAGCTACAGCTCCAGATATTCTCATTATTCACCTGGGAGGGAACAGTTTGTGTCGGTGGGTCGCGAACCACTCGATTTTCTTCGAAATAAAGAGTGACCTGACCGAAGTCTTACAAATGTTTCCCAGAACCAGGCTGGTGTTTTCTGGCATTTTACCCCGCCTAAATTGGAGAGGACAGACTGGCAGGACTGGCTATGGCATTGAACGGCCGGGCGGTGGATCAACGGCGCCATGTCTGGCTTCTTGGCAGAGAGGCAGATGCGCTGCATTCACCACAGAAACATCGGCTTGTTCCATCTGTGCAGAGACGGAGTCCACCTGAGACCAGAGGGAAACCAGCTTCTGCCGAGCAACCTCCGAGAAGCTCTGCAGG
>NW_026266976.1:0-15096 GCF_025860055.1 Xyrauchen texanus
ATCAGAAAAACGTAGAGACTTCTGGGTTGATTTATTTCAATCAGGATGGCAAGGACACTTGATAAGTATCACTATGGTAACTGCCTAGCAACCACATGGGGTTAGCCTAGCAACCGAGTAACAAATCACATATCTCTGCACCAGAAAATCATACCGACTTCTGGGTTGATTCATTTCAATCCGGATGGCAAGGAGACTTCATAAGTATCACTATGGTAACTGCCTAGCAACCACATGGGGTTACCCTAGCAACCGAGTAACAAATCACATATCTCTGCACCAGAAAATAGTACAGACTTCCGGGTTGACTTATTTCACTCAGGATGGAAAGGAGCCATGTATTATATTACCTTGGTAACTGCATAGCAACCAGATGGGGGTACCCTAGCAACCGATTAACAAATCACATATCTCTGCATCAGAAAAAAGTAGAGACTTCTGGGTTGGTTTATTTCAATCAGGATGGCAAAGAGACTTGATTACAATCACTATGGTAACTGCCTAGCAACAAGAAGGGGTTACCCTAGCAACCAAGTAACAAATCACATATCTCTGCACCAGAAAATCGTACAGCCTTATGGGTTGATTTATTTCAATCAGGATGGCAAGGAGACTTGATCAGTATCACTATGGTAACTGCCTAGCAACCAGATGGGGTACCCTAGCAACTGAGTAACAAATCACATATCTCAGCAGTTATAAAATGCTATTTGACAAGTTTTGCCACGGCAAGCACCACTCACATTTTCTTCAGGAAATGTACCTATCTAGTTTTTATTTTTATTTTTATTTTTATATCTCCGTACAAAAGTTCGGCACCTAACTCGTCCCGCACCGTTTGGCGTAGACCCACAAATGAGGTATCAAATCGAACGGCCTATTGAGGACACGTGTGCTATGACTTTTGTAAGCGATCGGGGGTACGGTATTTGCCCCAGGGGCAAAAAAGTGGCTGCAAAATCCCATAGACTTAACATTGCGAGAAACTTTGACGCATCACAGCTCCGAGCGAGGATTTCGCAGAAACGTGTGATTTGCTACATTTGAAGAGGCTGCAAAAGACCCTAGCAACCGAGTAACAAATCACATATCTCTGCATCAGAAAAACGTAGAGACTTCTGGGTTGGTTTATTTCAATCCGGATGGCAAGGAGACTTGATAAGTATCACTATGGTTACTGCCTAGCAACTAGATGGGGTTACCCTAGCAACCGAGTAACAAATCACATATCTCTGCACCAGAAAATAGTACAGACTTCCGGGTTGACTTATTTCAATCAGGATGGCAAGGAGACTTCATTAGTATTACTATGGTAACTGCCTAGCAACCAGATGGGGTTACCCTAGCAACCGAGTAACAAATCACATATCTTTGCACCAGAAAACAGTAGAGACTTCAAGGTTGACTTATTTCTCTCAGGATGGCAAGGAGACTTGATTACTATCACTATGTTAACTGCCTAGCAACCAGATGGGGTTTCCCTAGCAACCGAGTAACAAATCACATATTTCTGCACCAGAAAATCGTACAGACTTCTGGGTTGGTTTATTTCAATCAGGATGGCAAAGACACTTGATTAGAATCACTATGGTAACTGCCTAGCAACAAGGAGGGGTTACCCTAGCAACCAAATAACAAATCACATATCTCTGGATCAGAACATCATAGAGACTTCCTGGTTGACTGATTTTACTCAGGATAGCAAGGAGACTTGATAAATATCACTATGGTAACTGCCTAGCAACCAGATGGGGGTACCCTAGCAACCGAAGTAAAAAAACATATCTCAGCAGTTATAAAATGCTATTTGACGAGTTTTGCCACGGCAAGCACCACTCACATTTTCTTCAGGAAATGTACATTCTAGTTAGTGGTGCTTGCAAAGCATCACTATTGTAATCTCACATACTTATTATTTTTATTAGTGGTGCTTGCAAAGCATCACTATTGTAATCTCACATACTTATTATTTTTATTAGTGGTGCTTGCAAAGCATCACTATTGTAATCTCACATACTTATTATTTTTATTAGTGGTGCTTGCAAAGCATCACTATTGTAATCTCACATACTTATTAGTGGTGCTTGCAAAGCATCACTATTGTAATCTCACATACTTATTATTTTTATTTTTATTTTTATTTTTATATCTCTTAACAAAACTTCGGCACCTAACTCGTCCCAAGCACCGCTTGGCGTAGACCCACGAATGAGGTGTCAAATCGAACGGCCTATTGAGGACACGTGTGCTATGACTTTTATAAGCTTATCGGGGTACGGTATTTGCCCCAGGGGCAAAAAAGCGGCCGAAAAATCCCATAGACTTAACATTGAGACAAACTTTGACGCGTCACAGCTCCAAGCAAGGATTTCGTAGAAACGTAGTGATTTGCCACATTTGAAGAGGCTGGCAGGCTCTGTAAGAGCATACCTCAATATGGGGTAAAAGTTGCACCCCTGGGGGCAGGAGCTGCCCAAAAATGCCCCAATTGACTTATAATCGTGTAGGACGGCCCATGAAATGAAAAGGCATAGGGATTTGTATTGAACATAGCTCTGGATCACAGTGTCATAGAGACGAGGGGTGGGCTCATTTTACTCAGACGACCAATCAGTCTCTCAGGATCATTGTGAAGCTATCAAGCCACGCCCTAGCAACCATTAAGAGCACCTTAGCAACAAGTCCCATAGACTTCTATTGAAACAGATCAAAGGGATATCTCCGGATAGAAGTGTCATAGAAACACAAGGGTGGTCTCGTTTGACTCGGGACAGCAAACAGCCAATCATGCATCAAATCAACACTTCCTAGCCCCTCCCTAGCAACCATTGTCGAGCACCTTAACAACCAAAATCCATAGAGGGATATCTTCCATTCTGAATGTCACAGAGGCATGGGAGTTGGTTTATATCATTCATACTGACAAGCAGCCTTTGGAGATTCATGATTGGCAGCTGCCAAGCCACTCCCTAGCAACTAAACAGAGTACCCTAGCAACCGTTTAGCAGTAACTATATCTCTGCACCAGAAAATCAGAGAGACTTCTGGGTTGATTTATTTCAATCAGGATGGCAAGGACACTTCATTAGTATCACTATGGTAACTGCCTAGCAACCAGATGGGGTTACCCTAGCAACCGAGAAACAAATCACATATCTCGGCACCAGAAAAAGTACAGACTTCCGGGTTGATTTATTTCAGTCAGGATGGCAAGGAGACTTGATTAGTATCACTATGGTAACTGCCTAGCAACCAGATGGGGTTACCCTAGCAACCGAGTAACAAATCACATATCTCTGCATCAGAAAAACGTAGAGACTTCCGGGTTGACTTATTTCAATCAGGATGGCAAGGAGACTTGATTAGTATCACTATGGTAACTGCCTAGCAACCAGATGGGGTTACCCTAGCAACCGAGTAACAAATCACATATCTCTGCATCACAAAAACATAGAGACTTCCGGGTTGACTTATTCCAATCAGGATGGCAAGGAGACTTGATTAGTATCACTATGGTAACTGCCTAGCAACCAGATGGGGTTACCCTAGCAACCGAGTAACAAATCACATATCTCTGCATCACAAAAACGTAGAGACTTCCGGGTTGACTTATTTCAATCACGATGGCAAGGAGACTTGATTACTATCACTATGATAACTGCCTAGCAACCAGATGGGGTTACCCTAGCAACCGAGTAACAAATCACATATCTCTGCATCAGAAAAACATAGAGACTTCCGGGTTGACTTATTTCAATCAGGATGGCAAGGAGACTTGATTAGTATCACTATGGTAACTGCCTAGCAACCAGATGGGGTTACCCTAGCAACCGAGTAACAAATCACATATCTCTGCATCAGAAAAACATAGAGACTTCCGGGTTGACTTATTTCAATCAGGATGGCAAGGACACTTGATTAGTATCACTATGCTAACTGCCTAGCAACCAGATGGGGTTACCCTAGCAACCGAGTAACAAATCACATATCTCTGCACCAGAAAACACTACAGACTTCCGGGTTGACTTATTTCACTCAGGATGGAAAGGACCCATGTATTGTATGACCTTGGTAACTGCATAGCAACCACATGGGCTTTCCCTAGCAACCGAGTAACAAATCACATATTTCTGCACCAGAAAATCGTACAGACTTCTGGGTTGGTTTATTTATGACCATAATTTTTGTTCTTTTCCAGTTACAACATGCTGTTTGACGAGTTTTGCCACGGCAAGCACCACTCACATTTTCTTCAGGAAATGTACCCATCTAGTTATTTTTATTAGTGGTGCTTGCAAAGCATCACTATTGTAATCTCACATACTTATTTTTATTTTTCTTCTTTTTATTATTATTCTATCTCCGTACAAAACTTCGGCACCTAACTCGTCCCGCACCGTTTGGCGTAGACCCACAAATGAGGTGTCAAATCGAACGGCCTATTGAGGACACGTGTGCTATGACTTTTATAAGCTGATCGGGGTACGGTAATTGCCCCAGGGGCAAAAAGCGGCCGAAAAATCCCATAGACTTAACATTGCGACAAACTTTGACGCGTCACAGCTCCAAGCGAGGATTTCGTAGAAACGTAGTGATTTGCCACATTTGAAGAGGCTGGCAGGCTCTGTAAGAGCATACCTCAAAATGGGGTAAAAGTTGCACCCCTGGGGGCAGGAGCTGCCCAAAAATGCCCCAATTGACTTACAATGGTGTAGGACGGCCCATGAAATGAAATGGCATTGGGATTTGTATTCAACATAGCTCTGGATCACAGTGTCATAGAGACAATGGGGCGGGCTCATTTTACTCAGACGACCAATCAGTATCTCAGGATCATTTTGAATCTATCAAGCCACGCCCTAGCAACAATTTAGAGCACCTTAGCAACAAGTCCCATAGACTTCTAATGAAAGACATCAAAGGGATATCTCCGGATAGAAGTGTCATAGAAACACAAGGGTGGTCTCGTTTCACTCGGGCAGCAAACAGCCAATCATGAATCACCTCAACACTTCCTAGCCCCTCCCTAGCAACCATTGTCGAGCACCTTAGCAACCAAAATCCATAGAGGGATATCTTCCATTCTGAATGTCACAGAGGCATGGGAGTTGGTTTATATCATTCATACTGACAAGCAGCCTTTGGAGATTAATGATTGGCAGCTGCCAAGCCACTCCCTAGCAACTAAACAGAGTACCCTAGCAACCATTTAGCAGTAACTATATCTCTGCACCAGAAAATCAGAGAAACTTCTGGGTTGATTTATTTCAATCAGGATGGCAAGGAGACTTCATTAGTATCACTAAGGTAACTGCCTAGCAACCAGATGGGGTTACCCTAGCAACCGAGTAACAAATCACATATCTCTGCATCAGAAAAACGTAGAGACTTCCGGGTTGACTTATTTCAATCAGGATGGCAAGGACACTTGATTACTATCACTATGATTACTGCCTAGCAACCAGATGGGGTTACCCTAGCAACCGAGTAACAAATCACATATCTCTGCACCAGAAAATAGTACTGACTTCCGGGTTGATTTATTTCACTCAGGATGGCAAGGACACTTGATTACTATCACTATGGTAACTGCCTAGCAACCAGATGGGGTTACCCTAGCAACCGAGAAACAAATCACATATCTCGGCACCAGAAAAGAGTACAGACTTCCAGGTTGATTTATTTCAACCAGGATGGCAAGGACACTTCATTAGTATCAATATGGTAACTGCCTAGCAACCACATGGGTTTACCCTAGCAACCGAGTAACAAATCACATATCTCTGCATCAGAAAAACGTAGATACTTCTGGGTTGACTTATTTCAATCAGGATGGCAAGGACACTTGATTACTATCACTATGGTAACTGCCTAGCAACCAGATGGGGTTACCCTAGCAACCGAGTAACAAATCACATATCTCTGCACCAGAAAATAGTACTGACTTCCGGGTTGATTTATTTCACTCAGGATCGCAAGGACACTTGATTACTATCACTATGGTAACTGCCTAGCAACCAGATGGGGTTACCCTAGCAACCGAGAAACAAATCACATATCTCGGCACCAGAAAAGAGTACAGACTTCCGGGTTGATTTATTTCAACCAGGATGGCAAGGACACTTCATTAGTATCAATATGGTAACTGCCTAGCAACCAGATGGGGTTACCCTAGCAACCGAGTAACAAATCACATATCTCTGCACCAGAAAACAGTAGTGACTTCCGGGTTGACTTATTTCACTCAGGATGGCAAGGACACTTCATTAGTATCACTATGGTAACTGCCTAGCAACCATATGGGGTTACCCTAGCAACCGAGTAACAAATCACATATCTCTGCATCACAAAAACATAGAGACTTCCGGGTTGACTTATTTCAATCAGGATGGCAAGGACACTTCATTAGTATCACTATGGTAACTGCCTAGCAACCAGATGGGGTTACCCTAGCAACCGAGTAACAAATCACATATCTCTGCATCAGAAAAACATAGAGACTTCCGGGTTGACTTATTTCAATCAGGATGGCAAGGAGACTTCATTAGTATCACTATGGTAACTGCCTAGCAACCAGATGGGGTTACCCTAGCAACCGACTAACAAATCACATATCTCTGCATCACAATAACGTAGAGAGTTCCGGGTTGACTTATTTCAATCAGGATGGCAAGGAGACTTCATTAGTATCACTATGGTAACTGCCTAGCAACCAGATGGGGTTACCCTAGCAACCGAGTAACAAATCACATATCTCTGCATCACAAAAACGTAGAGACTTCCGGGTTGACATATTTCACTCGGGATGGAAAGGAGCCATGTATTGTATTACCTTGGTAACTGCATAGCAACCACATGGGCTTACCCTAGCAACCGAGTAACAAATCACATATTTCTGCACCAGAAAATCGTACAGACTTCTGGGTTGATTTATTTATGACCATAATTTTTGTTCTTTTCAAGTTATAACATGCTGTTTCACGAGTTTTGCCACGGCAAGCACCACTCACATTTTCTTCAGGAAATGTACCTATCTAGTTATTTTTATTTTTATTATTTTTTATATCTCTTAACAAAACTTCGGCACCTAACTCGTCCCGCACCGTTTGGCGTAGACCCACGAATGAGGTGTCAAATCGAACGGCCTATTGAGGACACGTGTGCTATGACTTTTATAAGCGATCGGGGTACGGTATTTGCCCCAGGGGCAAAAAAGCAGCCGAAAAATCCCATAGACTTAACATTGAGACAAACTTTGACGCGTCACAGCTCCAAGCGAGGATTTCGTAGAAACGTGTGATTTGCCACATTTGAAGAGGCTGGCAGGCTCTGTAAGAGCATACCTCAATATGGGGTAAAAGTTGCACCCCTGGGGGCAGGAGCTGCCCAAAAATGCCCCAATTGACTTATAATGGTGTAGGACGGCCCATGAAATGAAAAGGCATAGGGATTTGTATTGAACATAGCTCTGGATCACAGTGTCATAGAGACGAGGGGGTGGGCTCATTTTACTCAGACGACCAATCAGTCTCTCAGGATCATTGTGAAGCTATCAAGCCACGCCCTAGCAACCATTAAGAGCACCTTAGCAACAAGTCCCATAGACTTCTATTGAAACAGATCAAAGGGATATCTCCGGATAGAAGTGTCATAGAAACACAAGGGTGGTCTCGTTTGACTCGGGACAGCAAACAGCCAATCATGCATCAAATCAACACTTCCTAGCCCCTCCCTAGCAACCATTGTCGAGCACCTTAACAACCAAAATCCATAGAGGGATATCTTCCATTCTGAATGTCACAGAGGCATGGGAGTTGGTTTATATCATTCATACTGACAAGCAGCCTTTGGAGATTCATGATTGGCAGCTGCCAAGCCACTCCCTAGCAACTAAACAGAGTACCCTAGCAACCGTTTAGCAGTAACTATATCTCTGCACCAGAAAATCAGAGAGACTTCTGGGTTGATTTATTTCAATCAGGATGGCAAGGACACTTGATTAGTATCACTATGGTAACTGCCTAGCAACCAGATGGGGTTACCCTAGCAACCGAGTAACAAATCACATATCTCTGCACCAGAAAACACTACAGACTTCCGGGTTGACTTATTTCACTCAGGATGGAAAGGAGCCATGTATTAGTATTACCTATGGTAACTGCCTAGCAACCACATGGGCTTACCCTAGCAACCGAGTAACAAATCACATATTTCTGCACCAGAAAATCGTACAGACTTCTGGGTTGATTTATTTACAATCAGGATGCTGTTCATTTCAAGCACACTTGATTCATGTATCATTAGTGGTGCAAGCAGCACTAGTAACTCACATATTGATGTAGTTTTGCCACGCATCAATGCACCACATCTACATTAGTGGTGCTTGCAGAGCATCACTATTGTAATCTCATCATACTTATTTAGTGGTGCTTGCAAAGCATCACTATTGTAATCTCACATACTTATTTTTATTTTTATACTTTTTATTATTCTATCTCCGTACAAAACTTCGGCACCTAACTCGTCCCGCGACCGCTTGGCGTAGACCCACGAATGAGGTGTCAAATCGAACGGCCTATTGAGGACACGTGTGCTATGACTTTTATAAGCTGATCGGGGTACGGTAATTGCCCCAGGGGCAAAAAAGCGGCCGAAAAATCCCATAGACTTAACATTGCGACAAACTTTGACGCGTCACAGCTCCGAGCGAGGATTTCGCAGAAACGTGTGATTTGCCACATTTGAAGAGGCTGGCAGGCTCTGTAAGAGCATACCTCAAAATGGGGTAAAAGTTGCACCCTGGGGGCAGGAGCTGCCCAAAAATGCCCCAATTGACTTACAATGGTGTAGGACGGCCCATGAAATGAAATGGCATTGGGATTTGTATTCAACATAGCTCTGGATCACAGTGTCATAGAGACAATGGGGCGGGCTCATTTTACTCAGACGACCAATCAGTATCTCAGGATCATTTTGAATCTATCAAGCCACGCCCTAGCAACAATTTAGAGCACCTTAGCAACAAGTCCCATAGACTTCTAATGAAAGACATCAAAGGGATATCTCCGGATAGAAGTTTCATAGAAACACAAGGGTGGTCTCGTTTCACTCGGGGCAGCAAACAGCCAATCATGAATCACCTCAACACTTCCTAGCCCCTCCCTAGCAACCATTGTCGAGCACCTTAGCAACCAAAATCCATAGAGGATATCTTCCATTCTGAATGTCACAGAGGCATGGGAGTTGGTTTATATCATTCATACTGACAAGCAGCCGTTGGAGATTAATGATTGGCAGCTGCCAAGCCACTCCCTAGCAACTAAACAGAGTACCCTAGCAACCCTTTAGCAGTAACTATATCTCTGCACCAGAAAATCAGAGAAACTTCTGGGTTGATTTATTTCAATCAGGATGGCAAAGAGACTTCATTAGTATCACTAAGGTAACTGCCTAGCAACCAGATGGGGTTACCCTAGCAACCGAGTAACAAATCACATATCTCTGCATCAGAAAAACGTAGAGACTTCCGGGTTGACTTATTTCAATCAGGATGGCAAGGACACTTGATTACTATCACTATGATTACTGCCTAGCAACCAGATGGGGTTACCCTAGCAACCGAGTAACAAATCACATATCTCTGCACCAGAAAATAGTACTGACTTCCGGGTTGATTTATTTCACTCAGGATGGCAAGGACACTTCATTACTATCACTATGGTAACTGCCTAGCAACCAGATGGGGTTACCCTAGCAACCGAGTAACAAATCACATATCTCTGCATCAGAAAAACGTAGAGACTTCCGGGTTGACTTATTTCAATCAGGATGGCAAGGACACTTGATTACTATCACTATGATTACTGCCTAGCAACCAGATGGGGTTACCCTAGCAACCGAGTAACAAATCACATATCTCTGCACCAGAAAATAGTACTGACTTCCGGGTTGATTTATTTCACTCAGGATGGCAAGGACACTTGATTACTATCACTATGGTAACTGCCTAGCAACCAGATGGGGTTACCCTAGCAACCGAGAAACACATCACATATCTCGGCACCAGAAAAGAGTACAGACTTCCAGGTTGATTTATTTCAACCAGGATGGCAAGGACACTTCATTAGTATCAATATGGTAACTGCCTAGCAACCACATGGGGTTACCCTAGCAACCGAGTAACAAATCACATATCTCTGCATCAGAAAAACGTAGATACTTCTGGGTTGACTTATTTCAATCAGGATGGCAAGGACACTTGATTACTATCACTATGGTAACTGCCTAGCAACCAGATGGGGTTACCCTAGCAACCAAATAACAAATCACATATCTCTGCATCAGAAAAACGTAGAGACTTCCGGGTTGACTTATTTCAATCAGGATGGCAAGGACACTTGATTACTATCACTACGATTACTGCCTAGCAACCAGATGGGGTTACCCTAGCAACCGAGTAACAAATCACATATCTCTGCACCAGAAAATAGTACTGACTTCCGGGTTGATTTATTTCACTCAGGATGGCAAGGACACTTGATTACTATCACTATGGTAACTGCCTAGCAACCAGATGGGGTTACCCTAGCAACCGAGAAACACATCACATATCTCGGCACCAGAAAAGAGTACAGACTTCCAGGTTGATTTATTTCAACCAGGATGGCAAGGACACTTCATTAGTATCAATATGGTAACTGCCTAGCAACCACATGGGGTTACCCTAGCAACCGAGTAACAAATCACATATCTCTGCATCAGTAAAACGTAGATACTTCTGGGTTGACTTATTTCAATCAGGATGGCAAGGACACTTGATTACTATCACTATGGTAACTGCCTAGCAACCAGATGGGGTTACCCTAGCAACCGAGTAACAAATCACATATCTCTGCACCAGAAAATAGTACTGACTTCCGGGTTCATTTATTTCACTCAGGATCGCAAGGACACTTGATTACTATCACTATGGTAACTGCCTAGCAACCAGATGGGGTTACCCTAGCAACCGAGAAACAAATCACAGATCTCGGCACCAGAAAAGAGTACAGACTTCCGGGTTGATTTATTTCAACCAGGATGGCAAGGACACTTCATTAGTATCAATATGGTAACTGCCTAGCGACCAGATGGGGTTACCCTAGCAACCAAGTAACAAATCACATATCTCTGCATCAGAAAAACGTAGAGACTTCTGGGTTGGTTTATTTCACTCAGGATGGCAAGGACACTTCATAAGTATCACTATGGTAACTTCCTAGCAACAAGGAGGGGTTACCCTAGCAACCAAATAACAAATCACATATCTCTGGATCAGAACATCGTAGAGACTTCCTGGTTGACTGATTTTACTCTGGATAGCAAGGAGACTTGATAAGTATCACTATGGTAACTGCCTAGCAACCACATGGGGTTACCCTAGCAACCGAGTAACAAATCACATATCTCTGCACCAGAAAACAGTACAGATTTTTGGGTTGACTTATTTCACTCAGGATGGAAAGGAGCCATGTATTGTATTACCTTGCTAACTGCATAGCAACCATATGGGCTTACCCTAGCAACCTAGTAACAAATCACATATTTCTGCACCAGAAAATTATACAGACTTCTGGGTTGATTTATTTATGACCACAATTTCTGTTCTTTTCAAGCAGGCTATTTGACGAGTTTTGCCACGGCAAGCACCACTCACATTTTCTTCAGGAAATGTACCTATCTAGTTATTTTTATTATTTTTATTTTTCTTATTTTTTATATCTCTTAACAAAACTTCGGCACCTAACTCGTCCCGCACCGTTTGGCGTAGACCCACGAATGAGGTGTCAAATCGAACGGCCTATTGAGGACACGTGTGCTATGACTTTTATAAGCGTATCGGGGTACGGTACTTGCCCCAGGGGCAAAAAAGCAGCCGAAAAATCCCATAGACTTAACATTGAGACAAACTTTGACGCGTCACAGCTCCAAGCGAGGATTTCGTAGAAACGTGTGATTTGCCACATTTGAAGAGGCTGGCAGGCTCTGTAAGAGCATACCTCAATATGGGGTAAAAGCTGCACCCCTGGGGGCAGGAGCTGCCCAAAAATGCCCCAATTGACTTATAATGGTGTAGGACGGCCCCTGAAATGAAAAGGCATAGGGATTTGTATTGAACATAGCTCTGGATCACAGTGTCATAGAGACGAGGGGGTGGGCTCATTTTACTCAGACGACCAATCAGTCTCTCAGGATCATTGTGAAGCTATCAAGCCACGCCCTAGCAACCATTAAGAGCACCTTAGCAACAAGTCCCATAGACTTCTATTGAAACAGATCAAAGGGATATCTCCGGATAGAAGTGTCATAGAAACACAAGGGTGGTCTCGTTTTACTCGGGACAGCAAACAGCCAATCATGCATCAAATCAACACTTCCTAGCCCCTCCCTAGCAACCATTGTCGAGCACCTTAACAACCAAAATCCATAGAGGGATATCTTCCATTCTGAATGTCACAGAGGCATGGGAGTTGGTTTATATCATTCATACTGACAAGCAGCCTTTGGAGATTCATGATTGGCAGCTGCCAAGCCACTCCCTAGCAACTAAACAGAGTACCCTAGCAACCGTTTAGCAGTAACTATATCTCTGCACCAGAAAATCAGAGAGACTTCTGGGTTGATTTATTTCAATCAGGATGGCAAGGACACTTGATTAGTATCACTATGGTAACTGCCTAGCAACCAGATGGGGTTACCCTAGCAACCGAGTAACAAATCACATATCTCTGCATCAGAAAAACGTAGAGACTTCCGGGTTGACTTATTTCAATCAGGATGGAAAGGAGACTTCATTAGTATCACTATGGTAACTGCCTAGCAACCAGATGGGCTTACCCTAGCAACCGAGTAACAAATCACATATCTCTGCATCACAAAAACATACAGACTTCCGGTTTGACTTATTTCAATCAGGATGGCAAGGACACTTCATTAGTATCACTATGGTAACTGCCTAGCAACCACATGGGGTTACCCTAGCAACCTACTAACAAATCACATATTTCTGCACCAGAACATTATACAGACTTCTGGGTTGATTTATTTATGACCACAATTTCTGTTCTTTTCAAGCAGGCTATTTGACGAGTTTTGCCACGGCAAGCACCACTCACATTTTCTTCAGGAAATGTACCTATCTAGTTTTTATTTTTATTATATCTCTTAACAAAACTTCGGCACCTAACTCGTCCCGCACCGTTTGGCGTAGACCCACGAATGAGGTATCAAATCGAACGGCCTATTGAGGACACGTGTGCTATGACTTTTATAAGCGATCGGGGGTACGGTATTTGCCCCAGGGGCAAAAAAGCGGCCGAAAAATCCCATAGACTTAACATTGAGACAAACTTTGACGCGTCACAGCTCCAAGCGAGGATTTCGTAG
This sequence comes from Xyrauchen texanus, assembly GCF_025860055.1. Lineage (NCBI taxonomy): Eukaryota > Metazoa > Chordata > Actinopteri > Cypriniformes > Catostomidae > Xyrauchen > Xyrauchen texanus. The sequence goes on from NW_026266976.1 coordinate 13,426, forward strand.
AAACGTGTGATTTGCCACATTTGAAGAGGCTGGCAGGCTCTGTAAGAGCATACCTCAATATGGGGTAAAAGTTGCACCCCTGGGGGCAGGAGCTGCCCAAAAATGCCCCAATTGACTTATAATGGTGTAGGACGGCCCATGAAATGAAAAGGCATAGGGATTTGTATTGAACATAGCTCTGGATCACAGTGTCATAGAGACGAGGGGTGGGCTCATTTTACTCAGACAACCAATCAGTCTCTCTGGATCATTGTGAAGCTATCAAGCCACGCCCTAGCAACCATTAAGAGCACCTTAGCAACAAGTCCCATAGACTTCTATTGAAAAAGATCAAAGGGATATCTCCGGATAGAAGTGTCATAGAAACACAAGGGTGGTCTCGTTTGACTCGGGACAGCAAACAGCCAATCATGCATCACTTCAACACTTCCTAGCCCCTCCCTAGCAACCATTGTCGAGCACCTTAACAACCAAAATCCATAGAGGGATATCTTCCATTCTGAATGTCACAGAGGCATGGGAGTTGGTTTATATCATTCATACTGACAAGCAGCCTTTGGAGATTCATGATTGGCAGCTGCCAAGCCACTCCCTAGCAACTACACAGAGTACCCTAGCAACCGTTTAGCAGTAACTATATCTCTGCACCAGAAAATCAGAGAGACTTCTGGGTTGATTTATTTCAATCAGGATGGCAAGGAGACTTGATAAGTATCACTATGTTAACTGCCTAGCAACCAGATGGGGTTACCCTAGCAACCGAGTAACAAATCACATATCTCTGCATCAGAAAAACGTAGAGACTTCCGGGTTGACTTATTTCAATCAGGATGGCAAGGACACTTCATTAGTATCACTATGGTAACTGCCTAGCAACCAGATGGGCTTACCCTAGCAACCGAGTAACAAATCACATATCTCTGCATCACAAAAACATAGAGACTTCCGGGTTGACTTATTTCAATCAGGATGGCAAGGACACTTGATAAGTATCACTATGGTAACTGCCTAGCAACCAGATGGGGTTACCCTAGCAACCGAGTAACAAATCACATATCTCTGCATCAGAAAAACGTAGAGACTTCCGGGTTGACTTATTTCAATCAGGATGGCAAGGACACTTCATTAGTATCACTATGGTAACTGCCTAGCAACCACATGAGCTTACCCTAGCAACCGAGTAACAAATCACATATCTCTGCATCAGAAAAACGTAGAGACTTCCGGGTTGACTTATTTCAATCAGGATGGCAAGGACACTTGATTAGTATCACTATGATTACTGCCTAGCAACCAGATGGGGTTACCCTAGCAACCGAGTAACAAATCACATATCTCTGCACCAGAAAATAGTACTGACTTCCGGGTTGATTTATTTCACTCAGGATGGCAAGGACACTTCATTACTATCACTATGGTAACTGCCTAGCAACCAGATGGGGTTACCCTAGCAACCGAGAAACAAATCACATATCTCGGCACCAGAAAAGAGTACAGACTTCCAGGTTGATTTATTTCAACTCAGGATGGCAAGGACACTTGATTAGTATCACTATGGTAACTGCCTAGCAACCAGATGGGGTTACCCTAGCAACCGAGTAACAAATCACATATCTCTGCATCAGAAAAACGTACAGACTTCTGGGTTGACTTATTTCATGCTTAATGGCA
>NW_026266977.1:0-15029 GCF_025860055.1 Xyrauchen texanus
TGTTTACCATTACTGCCATTAACAGTTATATATGTGTTTTTTTTAATAGGGCGAGGTGTATTTGCAAAAGGCTTTATGTTGAAAGGTTCATTCATTCTTGAATCCAGAGGAATCTTGTATAAGGTATCAGACTCCAATAATTTTGGTACAGCATTAAATGAATACACAAACATCTTCATACAGAGAAATGATTACTGGGGCCGGTTGCACCAGCCGTGCGTAACTTCACACTTAGCGTAGTTGTGGTGTAAATTGGCACTAAGTCACAATATAAGCACTACTAAATATTTGAGCGTTGCACCATTAATCTTAGGTATGATGTAACCCTACATATAAACTAAATATTTACGGTAGACTCTGACCAGGAGTAATGGATGATGTTTTGATTGACAGGCATCAGCCCTTTCGACATATATGATGGTGTTTACACTCATTTAGGGGAGAGAGAAAAAAACGTATTTTTACGTTTAAGCATGAAACTGTTCTAACGGTGCAGTTTTCAGGACGCATCACCCGGTGTGAAGTTTCAAAATATAACAAATATATGAGAAATTCAAATATTTCCAGCCTGTTGTAATAGTATTTACTTATCATACAGTTCCTATATATTGTTATTTACACAGGGAAAATATACTATTTATTAAATCTACTTTTATTATGTATTGTATTTTAATGGGGATATAATTTATTACAGCTGACATTTACATGAACATCAACCGTAATAAGATCAAATTGAAGTTAACAGCTTTTTAACACTTCTGTACAAATGTGAAGGCTGCCTATTGGATAAATACAAGTAAACATCATATTATGAGACTATGCATCACTTTACGGAGAGCTTACAACCTACTAGTGAAGTCTTGCCTTAAGAACAGGTGGTGCAACCAAATTAAACACCGACTTAGTTACAAACTAACTAGTAGTTACTAGGGTTGCAGCGGTATGCCGGTTTCACGCTATACCACGGTTTGAAAATTGATGGTTATCATACCATGTGCATTTGCTTATCTACGGTATTGAGAAAAAAATGCAACCGGACGGAGAATCTGACATGCGCATCTCCTTTCCTTCTCGACTGTCTGTCAGACTCGTCAACTTGCATCACACACACACACACACACACACACATGCAGCAGATGTCAGAGAGAAGCGAGGTGAGGGGGTCTGACATGAGTGTGAGTTAAAGCAGTGTTTCTCAACTGGTCTATTCGGACTGGGACAGCAGGGAAAGAACAATGCCATGGTTCTCCCAAGTGATCGACTATTTAAGACTGCCGAGGCACATTTAATGATAATCTCGCAAACAGCTAAAGACTTCTCATCTGCACTTTCGTGAGTGTAACGATCTCGCGATCATGATCTGCTCTTCTCTCTGGCGCACGCGTGCAACAACTGGGCTTCCCTCGATATTGCGGAGCGCAGACATCAAAACTGATGTGACCAATTTCAATTCTAGTGAGAGTTTTCTAGTTTAATGTGTTAACTCCAGTCAAACCTCTCAACAGTAGCAGCCCTGACATGCCAAACAGCACTGAGGAGGAAGAGTAACACTGTGCTCTGCGCCGAAATAAATAAATAAATTACACACCATCACCTTTACAAATTTCTTTCATGATTTTACATGAGTAACAGTAACTGTTATATTTTTTTTATACTGTATTATTATATAGTTTCATATGATATGATCTAAAGGTTGAATCTATTAGAGCTCATTTTATATCAACAGTGGCAGCTGTAGTTAAAGTTTCAAGATGTGCTTCAACTGGAATTTATTTTTCATAAATACATTAATTTATAATATTACTATTATTTAAGACTAGCAAACTGACATAACCATGGTAATGAGGAGCCTTTCCTTCTGTGTAATATGTGTATAAATATAATATTAATTAACAAACTGGATAATAATGGGCTCATATAAGTAAATATGTTCTTCAATTTTAAAGGGGGGGAGAAACTTCCTGTAGATTTTGACACCAACAACAAAAATAATGTCACTTGATGCATGTCCTTGTACTGCAAAACCATGAACAAAACTGCAACATAAAAGGAAATGCGACCCAGAATACATTAAATGAAGGATATGTTTAATCTATGGCAGGACGACACTTGATGTCCAATGTAAAAACTGTCCTGAAGCAAAACCAGTTGAGAAGCGCCGAGTTAAAGATACAGACACGAGCAGTCTGACCTCACTGACACACATCTACAGTATATATTAACTGTTAATAATCAATATATTACTATAAACAGTTGAGTAACACTGAGATAAAGATACAGACAGGAACAGTCTGACCTCACTGACACACATCTGCAGTATATATTAACTGTTAATAATCAATATATTACTATAAACAGTTGAGTAACACTGAGATAAAGATACAGACAGAAACAGTCTGACCTCACTGACACACATCTGCAGTATATATTAACTGTTAATAATCAATATATTACTATAAACAGTTGAGTAACACTGAGATAAAGATACAGACAGAAACAGTCTGACCTCACTGTCACACATCTGCAGTATATATTAACTGTTAATAATCAATATATTACTATAAACAGTTGAGTAACACTGAGATAAAGATACAGACAGAAACAGTCTGACCTCACTGACACACATCTGCAGTATATATTAACTGTTAATAATCAATATATTACTATAAACAGTTGAGTAACACTGAGATAAAGATACAGACAGAAACAGTCTGACCTCACTGACACACATCTACAGTATATATTAACTGTTAATAATCAATATATTACTATAAACAGTTGAGTAACACTGAGATAAAGATACAGACAGGAACAGTCTGACCTCACTGACACACATCTACAGTATATATTAACTGTTAATAATCAATATATTACTATAAACAGTTGAGTAACACTGAGATAAAGATACAGACAGAAACAGTCTGACCTCACTGACACACATCTACAGTATATATTAACTGTTAATAATCAATATATTACTATAAACAGTTGAGTAACACTGAGATAAAGATACAGACAGGAACAGTCTGACCTCACTGACACACATCTGCAGTATATATTAACTGTTAATAATCAATATATTACTATAAACAGTTGAGTAACACTGAGATAAAGATACAGACAGGAACAGTCTGACCTCACTGACACACATCTGCAGTATATATTAACTGTTAATAATCAATATATTACTATAAACAGTTGAGTAACACTGAGATAAAGATACAGACAGAAACAGTCTGACCTCACTGACACACATCTACAGTATATATTAACTGTTAATAATCAATATATTACTATAAACAGTTGAGTAACACTGAGATAAAGATACAGACAGAAACAGTCTGACCTCACTGACACACATCTACAGTATATATTAACTGTTAATAATCAATATATTACTATAAACAGTTGAGTAACACTGAGATAAAGATACAGACAGAAACAGTCTGACCTCACTGACACACATCTGCAGTATATATTAACTGTTAATAATCAATATATTACTATAAACAGTTGAGTAACACTGAGATAAAGATACAGACAGAAACAGTCTGACCTCACTGACACACATCTACAGTATATATTAACTGTTAATAATCAATATATTACTATAAACAGTTGAGTAACACTGAGATAAAGATACAGACAGAAACAGTCTGACCTCACTGACACACATCTGCAGTATATATTAACTGTTAATAATCAATATATTACTATAAACAGTTGAGTAACACTGAGATAAAGATACAGACAGAAACAGTCTGATCTCACTGACACACATCTACAGTATATATTAACTGTTAATAATCAATATATTACTATAAACAGTTGAGTAACACTGAGATAAAGATACAGACAGGAACAGTCTGACCTCACTGTCACACATCTACAGTATATATTAACTGTTAATAATCAATATATTACTATAAACAGTTGAGTAACACTGAGATAAAGATACAGACAGAAACAGTCTGACCTCACTGTCACACATCTACAGTATATATTAACTGTTAATAATCAATATATTACTATAAACAGTTGAGTAACACTGAGATAAAGATACAGACAGAAACAGTCTGACCTCACTGACACACATCTACAGTATATATTAACTGTTAATAATCAATATATTACTATAAACAGTTGAGTAACACTGAGATAAAGATACAGACAGGAACAGTCTGACCTCACTGACACACATCTACAGTATATATTAACTGTTAATAATCAATATATTACTATAAACAGTTGAGTAACACTGAGATAAAGATACAGACAGAAACAGTCTGACCTCACTGACACACATCTACAGTATATATTAACTGTTAATAATCAATATATTACTATAAACAGTTGAGTAACACTGAGATAAAGATACAGACAGAAACAGTCTGACCTCACTGACACACATCTACAGTATATATTAACTGTTAATAATCAATATATTACTATAAACAGTTGAGTAACACTGAGATAAAGATACAGACAGAAACAGTCTGACCTCACTGTCACACATCTACAGTATATATTAACTGTTAATAATCAATATATTACTATAAACAGTTGAGTAACACTGAGATAAAGATACAGACAGGAACAGTCTGACCTCACTGACACACATCTACAGTATATATTAACTGTTAATAATCAATATATTACTATAAACAGTTGAGTAACACTGAGATAAAGATACAGACAGGAACAGTCTGACCTCACTGACACACATCTGCAGTATATATTAACTGTTAATAATCAATATATTACTATAAACAGTTGAGTAACACTGAGATAAAGATACAGACAGGAACAGTCTGACCTCACTGTCACACATCTACAGTATATATTAACTGTTAATAATCAATATATTACTATAAACAGTTGAGTAACACTGAGATAAAGATACAGACAGAAACAGTCTGACCTCACTGTCACACATCTACAGTATATATTAACTGTTAATAATCAATATATTACTATAAACAGTTGAGTAACACTGAGATAAAGATACAGACAGAAACAGTCTGACCTCACTGTCACACATCTACAGTATATATTAACTGTTAATAATCAATATATTACTATAAACAGTTGAGTAACACTGAGATAAAGATACAGACAGAAACAGTCTGACCTCACTGTCACACATCTACAGTATATATTAACTGTTAATAATCAATATATTACTATAAACAGTTGAGTAACACTGAGATAAAGATACAGACAGAAACAGTCTGACCTCACTGACACACATCTACAGTATATATTAACTGTTAATAATCAATATATTACTATAAACAGTTGAGTAACACTGAGATAAAGATACAGACAGAAACAGTCTGACCTCACTGACACACATCTGCAGTATATATTAACTGTTAATAATCAATATATTACTATAAACAGTTGAGTAACACTGAGATAAAGATACAGACAGAAACAGTCTGACCTCACTGACACACATCTACAGTATATATTAACTGTTAATAATCAATATATTACTATAAACAGTTGAGTAACACTGAGATAAAGATACAGACAGGAACAGTCTGACCTCACTGTCACACATCTACAGTATATATTAACTGTTAATAATCAATATATTACTATAAACAGTTGAGTAACACTGAGATAAAGATACAGACAGAAACAGTCTGACCTCACTGACACACATCTACAGTATATATTAACTGTTAATAATCAATATATTACTATAAACAGTTGAGTAACACTGAGATAAAGATACAGACAGAAACAGTCTGACCTCACTGTCACACATCTACAGTATATATTAACTGTTAATAATCAATATATTACTATAAACAGTTGAGTAACACTGAGATAAAGATACAGACAGGAACAGTCTGACCTCACTGACACACATCTACAGTATATATTAACTGTTAATAATCAATATATTACTATAAACAGTTGAGTAACACTGAGATAAAGATACAGACAGAAACAGTCTGACCTCACTGTCACACATCTACAGTATATATTAACTGTTAATAATCAATATATTACTATAAACAGTTGAGTAACACTGAGATAAAGATACAGACAGGAACAGTCTGACCTCACTGACACACATCTACAGTATATATTAACTGTTAATAATCAATATATTACTATAAACAGTTGAGTAACACTGAGTTGAAGATACAGACAGAAACAGTCTGACCTCACTGTCACACATCTACAGTATATATTAACTGTTAATAATCAATATATTACTATAAACAGTTGAGTAACACTGAGATAAAGATACAGACAGAAACAGTCTGACCTCACTGTCACACATCTACAGTATATATTAACTGTTAATAATCAATATATTACTATAAACAGTTGAGTAACACTGAGTTGAAGATACAGACAGAAACAGTCTGACCTCACTGTCACACATCTACAGTATATATTAACTGTTAATAATCAATATATTACTATAAACAGTTGAGTAACACTGAGATAAAGATACAGACAGAAACAGTCTGACCTCACTGTCACACATCTACAGTATATATTAACTGTTAATAATCAATATATTACTATAAACAGTTGAGTAACACTGAGATAAAGATACAGACAGAAACAGTCTGACCTCACTGTCACACATCTACAGTATATATTAACTGTTAATAATCAATATATTACTATAAACAGTTGAGTAACACTGAGATAAAGATACAGACAGAAACAGTCTGACCTCACTGACACACATCTACAGTATTTATTAACTGTTAATAATCAATATATTACTATAAACAGTTGAGTAACACTGAGATAAAGATACAGACAGGAACAGTCTGACCTCACTGACACACATCTACAGTATATATTAACTGTTAATAATCAATATATTACTATAAACAGTTGAGTAACACTGAGATAAAGATACAGACAGGAACAGTCTGACCTCACTGACACACATCTGCAGTATATATTAACTGTTAATAATCAATATATTACTATAAACAGTTGAGTAACACTGAGATAAAGATACAGACAGGAACAGTCTGACCTCACTGTCACACATCTGCAGTATATATTAACTGTTAATAATCAATATATTACTATAAACAGTTGAGTAACACTGAGATAAAGATACAGACAGAAACAGTCTGACCTCACTGTCACACATCTACAGTATATATTAACTGTTAATAATCAATATATTACTATAAACAGTTGAGTAACACTGAGATAAAGATACAGACAGAAACAGTCTGACCTCACTGTCACACATCTGCAGTATATATTAACTGTTAATAATCAATATATTACTATAAACAGTTGAGTAACACTGAGATAAAGATACAGACAGAAACAGTCTGACCTCACTGACACACATCTACAGTATATATTAACTGTTAATAATCAATATATTACTATAAACAGTTGAGTAACACTGAGATAAAGATACAGACAGAAACAGTCTGACCTCACTGACACACATCTGCAGTATATATTAACTGTTAATAATCAATATATTACTATAAACAGTTGAGTAACACTGAGTTAAAGATACAGACAGAAACAGTCTGACCTCACTGTCACACATCTACAGTATATATTAACTGTTAATAATCAATATATTACTATAAACAGTTGAGTAACACTGAGATAAAGATACAGACAGGAACAGTCTGACCTCACTGTCACACATCTACAGTATATATTAACTGTTAATAATCAATATATTACTATAAACAGTTGAGTAACACTGAGTTAAAGATACAGACAGAAACAGTCTGACCTCACTGACACACATCTACAGTATATATTAACTGTTAATAATCAATATATTACTATAAACAGTTGAGTAACACTGAGATAAAGATACAGACAGAAACAGTCTGACCTCACTGTCACACATCTACAGTATATATTAACTGTTAATAATCAATATATTACTATAAACAGTTGAGTAACACTGAGATAAAGATACAGACAGAAACAGTCTGACCTCACTGACACACATCTACAGTATATATTAACTGTTAATAATCAATATATTACTATAAACAGTTGAGTAACACTGAGATAAAGATACAGACAGAAACAGTCTGACCTCACTGACACACATCTGCAGTATATATTAACTGTTAATAATCAATATATTACTATAAACAGTTGAGTAACACTGAGTTAAAGATACAGACAGAAACAGTCTGACCTCACTGACACACATCTGCAGTATATATTAACTGTTAATAATCAATATATTACTATAAACAGTTGAGTAACACTGAGATAAAGATACAGACAGAAACAGTCTGACCTCACTGACACACATCTGCAGTATATATTAACTGTTAATAATCAATATATTACTATAAACAGTTGAGTAACACTGAGATAAAGATACAGACAGGAACAGTCTGACCTCACTGACACACATCTACAGTATATATTAACTGTTAATAATCAATATATTACTATAAACAGTTGAGTAACACTGAGATAAAGATACAGACAGGAACAGTCTGACCTCACTGACACACATCTACAGTATATATTAACTGTTAATAATCAATATATTACTATAAACAGTTGAGTAACACTGAGATAAAGATACAGACAGGAACAGTCTGACCTCACTGACACACATCTACAGTATATATTAACTGTTAATAATCAATATATTACTATAAACAGTTGAGTAACACTGAGATAAAGATACAGACAGAAACAGTCTGACCTCACTGACACACATCTACAGTATATATTAACTGTTAATAATCAATATATTACTATAAACAGTTGAGTAACACTGAGTTAAAGATACAGACAGAAACAGTCTGACCTCACTGACACACATCTACAGTATATATTAACTGTTAATAATCAATATATTACTATAAACAGTTGAGTAACACTGAGATAAAGATACAGACAGAAACAGTCTGACCTCACTGACACACATCTACAGTATATATTAACTGTTAATAATCAATATATTACTATAAACAGTTGAGTAACACTGAGATAAAGATACAGACAGGAACAGTCTGACCTCACTGTCACACATCTACAGTATATATTAACTGTTAATAATCAATATATTACTATAAACAGTTGAGTAACACTGAGATAAAGATACAGACAGAAACAGTCTGACCTCACTGACACACATCTACAGTATATATTAACTGTTAATAATCAATATATTACTATAAACAGTTGAGTAACACTGAGATAAAGATACAGACAGAAACAGTCTGACCTCACTGACACACATCTACAGTATATATTAACTGTTAATAATCAATATATTACTATAAACAGTTGAGTAACACTGAGATAAAGATACAGACAGAAACAGTCTGACCTCACTGACACACATCTACAGTATATATTAACTGTTAATAATCAATATATTACTATAAACAGTTGAGTAACACTGAGATAAAGATACAGACAGAAACAGTCTGACCTCACTGACACACATCTACAGTATATATTAACTGTTAATAATCAATATATTACTATAAACAGTTGAGTAACACTGAGATAAAGATACAGACAGAAACAGTCTGACCTCACTGACACACATCTACAGTATATATTAACTGTTAATAATCAATATATTACTATAAACAGTTGAGTAACACTGAGATAAAGATACAGACAGAAACAGTCTGACCTCACTGACACACATCTACAGTATATATTAACTGTTAATAATCAATATATTACTATAAACAGTTGAGTAACACTGAGATAAAGATACAGACAGAAACAGTCTGACCTCACTGACACACATCTACAGTATATATTAACTGTTAATAATCAATATATTACTATAAACAGTTGAGTAACACTGAGATAAAGATACAGACAGAAACAGTCTGACCTCACTGACACACATCTACAGTATATATTAACTGTTAATAATCAATATATTACTATAAACAGTTGAGTAACACTGAGTTAAAGATACAGACAGAAACAGTCTGACCTCACTGACACACATCTACAGTATATATTAACTGTTAATAATCAATATATTACTATAAACAGTTGAGTAACACTGAGTTAAAGATACAGACAGAAACAGTCTGACCTCACTGTCACACATCTACAGTATATATTAACTGTTAATAATCAATATATTACTATAAACAGTTGAGTAACACTGAGATAAAGATACAGACAGAAACAGTCTGGCCTCACTGACACACATCTACAGTATATATTAACTGTTAATAATCAATATATTACTATAAACAGTTGAGAAACACTGAGATAAAGATACAGACAGGAACAGTCTGGCCTCACTGACACACATCTACAGTATATATTAACTGTTAATAATCAATATATTACTATAAACAGTTGAGTAACACTGAGTTAAAGATACAGACAGAAACAGTCTGGCCTCACTGACACACATCTACAGTATATATTAACTGTTAATAATCAATATATTACTATAAACAGTTGAGTAACACTGAGATAAAGATACAGACAGAAACAGTCTGACCTCACTGACACACATCTACAGTATATATTAACTGTTAATAATCAATATATTACTATAAACAGTTGAGTAACACTGAGTTAAAGATACAGACAGAAACAGTCTGACCTCACTGACACACATCTACAGTATATATTAACTGTTAATAATCAATATATTACTATAAACAGTTGAGTAACACTGAGATAAAGATACAGACAGGAACAGTCTGACCTCACTGACACACATCTACAGTATATATTAACTGTTAATAATCAATATATTACTATAAACAGTTGAGTAACACTGAGATAAAGATACAGACAGGAACAGTCTGACCTCACTGACACACATCTACAGTATATATTAACTGTTAATAATCAATATATTACTATAAACAGTTGAGTAACACTGAGATAAAGATACAGACAGAAACAGTCTGACCTCACTGACACACATCTACAGTATATATTAACTGTTAATAATCAATATATTACTATAAACAGTTGAGTAACACTGAGATAAAGATACAGACAGAAACAGTCTGACCTCACTGACACACATCTACAGTATATATTAACTGTTAATAATCAATATATTACTATAAACAGTTGAGTAACACTGAGATAAAGATACAGACAGAAACAGTCTGACCTCACTGACACACATCTACAGTATATATTAACTGTTAATAATCAATATATTACTATAAACAGTTGAGTAACACTGAGATAAAGATACAGACAGAAACAGTCTGACCTCACTGACACACATCTACAGTATATATTAACTGTTAATAATCAATATATTACTATAAACAGTTGAGTAACACTGAGTTAAAGATACAGACAGAAACAGTCTGACCTCACTGACACACATCTACAGTATATATTAACTGTTAATAATCAATATATTACTATAAACAGTTGAGTAACACTGAGATAAAGATACAGACAGAAACAGTCTGACCTCACTGACACACATCTACAGTATATATTAACTGTTAATAATCAATATATTACTATAAACAGTTGAGTAACACTGAGATAAAGATACAGACAGAAACAGTCTGACCTCACTGACACACATCTACAGTATATATTAACTGTTAATAATCAATATATTACTATAAACAGTTGAGTAACACTGAGATAAAGATACAGACAGAAACAGTCTGACCTCACTGACACACATCTACAGTATATATTAACTGTTAATAATCAATATATTACTATAAACAGTTGAGTAACACTGAGATAAAGATACAGACAGAAACAGTCTGACCTCACTGACACACATCTACAGTATATATTAACTGTTAATAATCAATATATTACTATAAACAGTTGAGTAACACTGAGTTAAAGATACAGACAGAAACAGTCTGACCTCACTGACACACATCTACAGTATATATTAACTGTTAATAATCAATATATTACTATAAACAGTTGAGTAACACTGAGATAAAGATACAGACAGAAACAGTCTGACCTCACTGACACACATCTACAGTATATATTAACTGTTAATAATCAATATATTACTATAAACAGTTGAGTAACACTGAGATAAAGATACAGACAGAAACAGTCTGACCTCACTGACACACATCTACAGTATATATTAACTGTTAATAATCAATATATTACTATAAACAGTTGAGTAACACTGAGATAAAGATACAGACAGAAACAGTCTGACCTCACTGACACACATCTACAGTATATATTAACTGTTAATAATCAATATATTACTATAAACAGTTGAGTAACACTGAGATAAAGATACAGACAGAAACAGTCTGACCTCACTGACACACATCTACAGTATATATTAACTGTTAATAATCAATATATTACTATAAACAGTTGAGTAACACTGAGATAAAGATACAGACAGAAACAGTCTGACCTCACTGACACACATCTACAGTATATATTAACTGTTAATAATCAATATATTACTATAAACAGTTGAGTAACACTGAGATAAAGATACAGACAGGAACAGTCTGACCTCACTGACACACATCTACAGTATATATTAACTGTTAATAATCAATATATTACTATAAACAGTTGAGTAACACTGAGATAAAGATACAGACAGGAACAGTCTGACCTCACTGTCACACATCTACAGTATATATTAACTGTTAATAATCAATATATTACTATAAACAGTTGAGTAACACTGAGATAAAGATACAGACAGGAACAGTCTGACCTCACTGACACACATCTACAGTATATATTAACTGTTAATAATCAATATATTACTATAAACAGTTGAGTAACACTGAGATAAAGATACAGACAGGAACAGTCTGACCTCACTGACACACATCTACAGTATATATTAACTGTTAATAATCAATATATTACTATAAACAGTTGAGTAACACTGAGATAAAGATACAGACAGGAACAGTCTGACCTCACTGTCACACATCTACAGTATATATTAACTGTTAATAATCAATATATTACTATAAACAGTTGAGTAACACTGAGATAAAGATACAGACAGGAACAGTCTGACCTCACTGTCACACATCTACAGTATATATTAACTGTTAATAATCAATATATTACTATAAACAGTTGAGTAACACTGAGATAAAGATACAGACAGGAACAGTCTGACCTCACTGATCACACATCTACAGTATATATTAACTGTTAATAATCAATATATTACTATAAACAGTTGAGTAACACTGAGATAAAGATACAGACAGGAACAGTCTGACCTCACTGTCACACATCTACAGTATATATTAACTGTTAATAATCAATATATTACTATAAACAGTTGAGTAACACTGAGATAAAGATACAGACAGGAACAGTCTGACCTCACTGTCACACATCTACAGTATATATTAACTGTTAATAATCAATATATTACTATAAACAGTTGAGTAACACTGAGATAAAGATACAGACAGGAACAGTCTGACCTCACTGACACACATCTACAGTATATATTAACTGTTAATAATCAATATATTACTATAAACAGTTGAGTAACACTGAGATAAAGATACAGACAGAAACAGTCTGACCTCACTGACACACATCTACAGTATATATTAACTGTTAATAATCAATATATTACTATAAACAGTTGAGTAACACTGAGATAAAGATACAGACAGAAACAGTCTGACCTCACTGACACACATCTACAGTATATATTAACTGTTAATAATCAATATATTACTATAAACAGTTGAGTAACACTGAGATAAAGATACAGACAGAAACAGTCTGACCTCACTGACACACATCTACAGTATATATTAACTGTTAATAATCAATATATTACTATAAACAGTTGAGTAACACTGAGATAAAGATACAGACAGGAACAGTCTGACCTCACTGTCACACATCTACAGTATATATTAACTGTTAATAATCAATATATTACTATAAACAGTTGAGTAACACTGAGATAAAGATACAGACAGAAACAGTCTGACCTCACTGACACACATCTACAGTATATATTAACTGTTAATAATCAATATATTACTATAAACAGTTGAGTAACACTGAGATAAAGATACAGACAGAAACAGTCTGACCTCACTGTCACACATCTACAGTATATATTAACTGTTAATAATCAATATATTACTATAAACAGTTGAGTAACACTGAGATAAAGATACAGACAGGAACAGTCTGACCTCACTGACACACATCTACAGTATATATTAACTGTTAATAATCAATATATTACTATAAACAGTTGAGTAACACTGAGATAAAGATACAGACAGAAACAGTCTGACCTCACTGACACACATCTACAGTATATATTAACTGTTAATAATCAATATATTACTATAAACAGTTGAGTAACACTGAGATAAAGATACAGACAGAAACAGTCTGACCTCACTGACACACATCTACAGTATTTATTAACTGTTAATAATCAATATATTACTATAAACAGTTGAGTAACACTGAGATAAAGATACAGACAGGAACAGTCTGACCTCACTGTCACACATCTACAGTATTTATTAACTGTTAATAATCAATATATTACTATAAACAGTTGAGTAACACTGAGATAAAGATACAGACAGAAACAGTCTGACCTCACTGACACACATCTACAGTATATATTAACTGTTAATAATCAATATATTACTATAAACAGTTGAGTAACACTGAGATAAAGATACAGACAGGAACAGTCTGACCTCACTGACACACATCTACAGTATATATTAACTGTTAATAATCAATATATTACTATAAACAGTTGAGTAACACTGAGATAAAGATACAGACAGGAACAGTCTGACCTCACTGACACACATCTACAGTATATATTAACTGTTAATAATCAATATATTACTATAAACAGTTGAGTAACACTGAGATAAAGATACAGACAGGAACAGTCTGACCTCACTGTCACACATCTACAGTATATATTAACTGTTAATAATCAATATATTACTATAAACAGTTGAGTAACACTGAGATAAAGATACAGACAGGAACAGTCTGACCTCACTGACACACATCTACAGTATATA